>NC_053497.1:5596199-5701199 GCF_905171775.1 Rana temporaria
CCCTCGGGGCATGCATCGGGCGCGCTCTGTGATCAATGTGTTCTTTTGGACACAGCTAATCGCAGATCAAGTAAAGGGCCAATCACAGCAGTCCTTTACCATGTGATTAGAGGTGTCCAATCACAGCTGATCCCATGTAAACAAAGGCCAGATATTGTCAGTTCCTTTCCTCAGCCCTGTCACTGTGTGAGGAAAGGAAAGCCGATAAAGCTATCCTGTGACAGGGCACGTTTACACTGATAGTCAGGGCACTGTGCCGATCAGTGTCCAGTAAGTGCCGCCTTATCAGTGCCCATCAGTGTCTCCTCATTAGTGCCCATGAGTTCAGCTTTTCAGTGTCCGTCAATTCCACCTCTTCAGTGCCCACCAGTGCTGCATAAACAGTGCAGCCTCAACAGTGCTCATCAGTTCTGCCTTATCAGAGCCCATCAGTGCAGCCTCTTTAATGCCCATCAGTGCAGCCTTTTTTTTTTTCGTTTGCGCCCCCCCCAAAAATTTTGAGCACCAGCCGCCACTGTAATCCCCCCTTACACGAGACTCCCCATCAGATTCCCTATCAGTCAGAGCCCTGCCTTCAATGCCCCCCTCTCACATTAGCATTTAGACAGCAGCAGCATTTTTGGTTTATGAGAGATAGAAGAAATGTTTATTCAGGTCAGGGACTTGTGCCAGAACACTCTGAAAGCAATCGGTACGCCTCAATGTTAATTATTCTCTCGGAATCGCCGTTGTCTTAGAGGTGGTATTACCTTTAAATAGACTTTGAAGGCCACAAGGACCTCACTATAATTTGCTGTGAAGTCGGGTTAATTATCGTTCCAATCTGCTATAGGAGTTCTCATTTAATTACGAGTTTAAACATTGGCCAGACCAGGAAGTTCTATAAAACTGAAATTTTCGATGTGTGTACAAAGACAGAATGATAAACATGACCCCCTCATACCGAGTGAGTGAGTAACTTCTATAGCGCTACAAATGCGAACCAAATCGCCTCAAGGCGCTTTTTGGAGCCAGTGTCGGCCTGTGTCTTTAGAAGAGGTGGGTCTTAAGTTTTTTTCCTGAAGGCCCGATGGTTTTCTTCCATGCGGATGTCCGTGGGTAGAGCGTTCCATAGCCGTGGTCCTTGGACTGCGAATCTTCATTCTCCTTTTGATTTGTATCGGGACTTGGGGATGTGGAGGAGGTTTTGGTTAGTTGACCGAAGGGCGCGACTAAGGGTGTAGTGTTTTATTTTCTTGCATAGGTATTGAGGAGCAATTCCTTGTGTGCATTTGTGAGTGAGGCAGAGGGTCTTGAATGTAGCCAGATCCTTCACGGCTAGCCAATGGAAGGTCCTCAAGGACGTGGTGATTGATTCCCAGTTTTTTTTTTCCCGTTACCAGTCTAGCTGCCGTGTTCTGGACGACTTGTAGACATGAAATTTGGTATTTGGGAAGTCCGAGGTAGAGGAAGTTTGCGTAGTCGAGTCGGGAATTGATGATTGCTACGACTGCTACTGCTGTGTCCCCTTCCGGGATGAAGGGGATGAGTCTATGCAAAAGTCGAAGAAGGTAGTGAGATCCGCTGACTACTGATCCTATTTGTGCGTCCATAGTCATGTCTGAGTCAAAGATGACTCTGAGGCTTTTACTGCACTGGAAGGAGACAGTCGAAATAAATCAAAAAGTCACCTAAAGTGCGGCAGTGGGCAGTAATAAAGCTTGATTTACCGAACAACAGAGACTATACTGCCAAAATGCATTAATGGGGACTATGCAAGACCTAGATCAACTGGATGTACACTGTCCATAGAAATGAAGGAAAGGGGAGAAGGTGACAAAGGGGGCTTGCCAGATGGTTTTACGAGAGGGGCACCTTGTGTTCTTCTTCTGCCAGATATCATTGGGGCCCTTTATGTAGCGTCGGTGCACTAAATGGCAGTTTTAGTAAAATAAAGCAAAAGTGCAGCGCATATGTTATGCTATATTTTTTTTTTTAAAAAAGTGATAATCACCGTGCAACATATTCAACAATAAAGTATCATGCCCCGTAGACACGAGCGGGTTTTCCGACGAGAAAACTGCAAGGAGAGCTTTTGGCCAGGAATCCTGGCCGTGTACATGCTTCCTCGCAGTTTTTCCGAAGGGAAAACTGCCAAAAAACGTCGGACAAAAAAAGAGAACCTGCTCTCTTTTTTCCCGGCGGGATTCCCGACTGACTTTTTTCCCATCGGAAAATCTGGCCGTGTGTACGAGAGTTTTTTGGCAGTTTTCCCATCTGAAATACTCAGATGGAGCATACACGCGGTCGGGATTCCCGAGGACAAGCTCTCATCTGAGTTTTCTCGACGGGAAAACCGATCATCTGTACCGGGGGAAAAGTAGAGCGCAGGCTCTCGGTTTTCCCCTCGGGATTTCCGACGGATCTTTTCCTGTTGGGAATCCCGCTCGTGTGTACGAGGCATCAATGTGGATTTAAAATAAATAAATAAATACACCGTGACAATCCCTCATCTGCCCCTCTTTAAGGGCAGATGGGGGATTTGGGGGTCTTAAAGACCCCAGGCCAGATCCCTCCATAAAGAGTACCTGTCACATGCCTACGATGTTTGTCGCCGCTGCATGGGCGGGCGCAATTTTAAAGCATGACATGTTTGGTATTTATTTACTCGAACTAACATCATCTTTTATATTTTACCAAAAAATTGGCATATGTGTTGTGTTTTCTTGCATTAAAACTCAAAAAATGGTATATATATTTTTTTTAATAATTGCATTTGTAAAACCCCTGCGCAGATACTGTGTGACATTAAAAGTTGCAACACCCTCCAATTTATTCTCTAGAGCAGGGGTCTTCAAACTTTCTAGAGAAAGGGCCAGTTTAGCGTCCTTCAGACTTTAGGTGGGCCACACTGTGCCAAGTGGAAGGGAATAATGCCCTATCTTTGGTATTAGGGGGTAAAATAGCTGGTGTCATTGGAAGGAATAATGCCTCAAGGGCCAGATAAATGCCAGCAAAGGGCTGGATCCGGCCCCAGGGCCGCAGTTTGGAGACCACTGCTCTAGGACCTCTGCTTTAGAAGTGTGTATATGAGCACCCTCTACTTTTGGTAGGTGCTAGAAGTAGGATTTTTGTCAGAACAGGTATCATCTCTTTGCTGCAGAGGGGCATGATATACATATGAATGCCGCTGCTATTTACATTTTAATGCTGCCGGCCTCAGCTATTTACATATGAATGCTGCCGCTATTTCCATACGATTGATGGTTATTTACATGTAAACACAGGGTCTGCAGGTGAGTTATCTGTACACAACAATAGGTCAGAGCTGGGCAGCATTAGTAGCAGCACTTCACACTGAGATATCAGGACACAGCACATGTGTCCTGATATCTAAAGGGAATTTAAACTGGGATAGTTGGCAAGTTTGAGGCAGCTGCTTTGGGTCCCACAACAATGACAGGGCCCAGGGCATCTGTCCCTTTTGCCCTGCCTTAAAGACGGCACTGACCATGCGGAAGGGCATGCTTATTTCATGCTGTGTATTCTACACCTCTACCAATTCCTTCTGGAAAGTTTCCCAGCCATCAGATTCCACCACCAAGATGTCGCCCTCCACATGGTATGTTAGTAATGGGAGAAAAATCAACAGCAGGTGACCAGTCCTCTTCCCCGAGTTTGCCTTTTGTTGCTCACATCTTCCACATTACAGGTCCACTTTAAATCTGGATATTTATTTTTTTTTCTTTCTAAAAAAGCTTCGATTCACCAACAATATTGGCTTTCCTGCCGAGGGCCCCTAAAAATAAGTACGGACATTCATAAACTATTACTGGCTGGGAAGACCCTCACCATATAGAAAAAAAAATAGCTCTTCTGCAAGACGCCCTTGTGAAAGATTTATAGCCGTGCGATTTTCACCATGGACTTGTCATTGCGGCCCCATCCTCCGCTTCCCATACACACAGGTACCTGTTGAATGGTCTTTCAGACTTTTTTTTTTCTCACGCCCTTCATTTCTCACGCCCTTCAGTCTCTCAGAAAGTCACTGGCTGGCCTCCACGTCTTCTCATTATTTATTTACCAGGAGACACACAAACCGAAGATCTAGAAAGTCTAACTCCTGTTTAATGATGACAGTAAAATATCCGTAGCACTTAATGTTCTTTAGAAAGAAAAAAAAAATGCCGATAGAAGGAAAAAAAAAGCATAACATTTCTTCCACCAAAAAAAAATGACCCTTCAGTAGGTTATTGACTATAAAATAAGGTCAGCCAAGAAGACGACCCTAAAGGTCTTTTTTTCCCCACGTCTCACGGATATATTGGTTAAAAGAGTACGATCATCAAAATGAGGAAATATCAAAGCCCCGTACACACGACCGGCTTTCTGCCAGGAAAACTGTGGGGGGGGGGCATTTGGTCAGGAAAACCGGACGCGTGTATGCTTCCTCGAAGTTTTCCCGAAACAGGAAAACTGCCGGGAATCCCGGCGGGAAAATGGAGAACCTGCTCTCTATTTTCCGGCCGGGATTCCCAGTGGTTCAGTGGTTTTAACCACTTAAGGACCGCCGCACGACGATATACATTGGCAGAATAGCACGGCTGGGTACAGGGACGTATATATATACGTCCCCTTTAAAAGCCCAGCCGGTCCGAATCTCAGTGACCGCGCCCGCGGGACCCGCGGACCCAATCGCCGCCGGTGTCCCGCGATCGGTCACAGGAGCTGAAGAACGGGGAGAGGTGAGTGTAAACACAGTTTCCCTGTTCTTCTGTGTGGCAATGTCAGTAGTGTGGTTTGTTTGCCACTCTCTCCTCTGGCTGGAGCACCAGCCACCACTCTTGCAGAATGAAAGCATCTAAGGCCTCTGACTATCAGTCCCAGGAGGTTTAGAGTGAGATTTGGGGATGTCACTGCTGTGCTACTCACTGTTCTCCTTGCTGGAGAGGAAGTTGTACCTGAGGACCTGCAGTGCAAGAATCTCCCTGCTTCTGCTTCATTCACTCTATGGATCTGTGCTTAGGCACCCCTGTTCTTTAGCCTCATAGCTGAATATCTGCATTGCAAGATACAGTATGTGGCACTGTTGCCTCTGACTGCTAGTCCCAGTAGGTGTCATTGAGATTTGGTGACGTCACTACCGTGCTACTCTCTGTTCTCCTTGCTGGAGAGGAAGCTGCACCTGATGACCTCCAGTGCAAGGATCTCCCTGCTTCTGCTTCATGTATTCTGTGGATCAGTGCTTCCTCCACTTCCCTTGCTGCTTCTTGAAAAGTTCTCCGGAAGTCATCTAACTAACATTCTGGGAGGAATCACGGTCATGTGTACAGGACTTTACATTTTAGCCAATAGAAGGAAAAAAGTTTAACATTCCTTCCACCAAAAAAAATGACTCTTCAATAGGTTATTGACTATAAAATAAGGTCAGCCAAGAAGAGGACCCTGCAGGTCTTTTTTTTTCTTCGTTTCACCGATATATTAAGTGAGTGAGAACTTGTATAGCGCTACAAATGTAAACTAAATTTCCTCAAGGTGCTTTGCATCCAGAGTCGTCCTGATCCTTCAGAAGAGGTGGGTCTTAAGTTTTTTCCTGAAGGCCTGATGGTTTTCTTCCATGCGGATATCCGTGGGTAGAGCATTCCATAGCCGTGGTCCTTGGACTGCAAACCTTCGTTCTTCTTTAGATTTGTAGCGGGACTTGGGGGTGTGGAGGAGGTTTTGATTAGTTGACCGAAGGGCGCGACCAGGGTTTTATAGGTAGATTCAGGTAGAGTTAGGCCGACTTATCAGTAGATAAGTCGACCTAACTCAGAATCTACGCCGACCTATGTTTAAGCGTATGCTCAAACAGAGATACGCTTAAACATATCTAAGATACGACGGCTTGCGCCGTACTATCTTAGATTGCAATTTTTCGGATGGCTGCTAGGTGGCGCTTCCATTGCGGCCGGCGTAGAATATGTAAATGAGTTTCTACGTCGATTCACGAATGTACGCCCGGCCGCCGCAGTCGATTTACGCCGTTTCCGTAAGGCCTTAGGCGGCCTAAAGTTATTCCACCTATTAGGTGGAATAACAATGTTAAATTATGGCCGCCGTTCCCGCCGCGAGGTTCGAATTTTTTACGTCGTTTGCGTAAGTCGTCCGCGAATTGGGAGTTACGTCGTTTACGTCCACGTCAAAATCAATAGGCCCGTACGGCGTACTTAGCCGCAATGCGCACTGGGAAATGTAGGCGCCCGGCGCATGCGCAGTAGGCGAAAAACGTCAAAAACGTGAGGTCAAGCCTCATTACCATTAAACACGCCCCCCTCCAACCCATTTGAATTAGGCGCCCTTACGCCCGCCGCGTTTACACTACGCCGCCCTAAGTAAGGAGGTAAGTGCTTTGAGAATCATGTACTTGCCTCTCTTACTTAAGGCGGCGTAGTGTAAACACGCTAGGCTACGCCGCCGCAAATTAGCGCGCCCCTACCTGAATCTACCTATTAGTGTTTTATTTTCTCGCATAGGTATTGAGGAGCATTTCCTTGTGTACATTTGTGAGTGAGGCAGAGGGTCTTAAATGTGATCCGATCCTTTACGGTTAGCCAATGAAGGGACCTCAGGGACGGGATGATTGATTCCCAAGGTTTTTTTCCGTTACCAGTCTGGCTGCCGTGTTCTGGACGACTTGTAGACACGAAATCTGGTATTTCGGTAGTCCTAGGTAGAGGGAGTTTGCATTGTCGAGTCGGGAATTAATGATTGTTCCAACTACTACTGCTGTGTCCTCTTCCGGGATGAAGAAGATAAGTCTACATTGCAGACTGGTTAAAATGGTTGTACAGGTTTATGTTTTTTCACCTTAAAGCGGAGGTCCACCCCCAATTTTATTTTTTTCAAAGCCAGCAGCTACAAATACTGCAGCTGCTGACTTTTAAAAAATGGACACTTACCTGTCCAGGGCGCCCGCGATGTCGGCAGCAGAAGGCGAGCAATCGCTCGTCTCTCGACTGCCCCCGCCGCCATCCTGGGTGAGGGAATCAGGAAGTGAAGCATTTCGGCTTCACTGTCCAGTTTCCTACTGCACGAGTAGCGTGGCGCTCCCTCACTGGTCCCCACTCTCTCCAGGGACCTGTGATTTTTCCAGGAGGCAGCGGAGGGGGGGTGGTGGCATGACTCCCACGAGAGTCTATGCTCGGAAGTGGGTGCAAATACCTGTCTTAGACAGCAATCTGCGGGGAGGGGGAGGGTTCCGAAAAGCTGATGTTCCATTTTTGGGTGGAACTCCGATTTAATGCATCCTGGGTACCCTGGTGGAAAAAGGCTGCATCAGAAGTTGGGGACACTGTAGTCATAAAGGGACGGACATGGTCAACAACAATACTCAGGTAGGCCGTGGTGTTTAAACCTAGCAACACTGCGTGGCCAAAGTAACCCCCCCCCCCCTGCGAGAGCGGTCGTTATGGGAGGCCGTCCAATTACGTCCACCCACGGACGGAGCAGCAAGTGGTTAAAGTGTCACCTATGGATAGTAAAATGTTAGACCATTTGTCGCCGTTGCACGGGCATACGCAATTTTAAAGCGTGGCATGTTTGGTATCTATTTACATCATCTTTTATATTTTACCAAAACAATTGGGCAACAGTGTGATTTCATAAAAGTGTTTTTTTTTCTGCTGCATAAATACCATGTGACATAAAAAATGCTTTAATAAATATATATATATATATATATATATATATATATATATATAGGAAGGCCAGTATGGTGGCCTGAAATTATGGGAGGAGTCACAGTGGTCTTTTGTCGGTTCCAGTGCACGATACCCACCCACCCATTCATCTTGAAACAGCCAGACCACATGTTTTCAGAGAGTCCTGTATTTCCTTTGAAGTTATTTGTGGGTTTGCTTTGCATCCCGAACAATTTTCCTGGCAGTTGTGGATGAAATTTTAGTCGGTCTACCTGACCGTGGTTTGGTTTCACCAGAACCCCTCATTTTCCACTTCTTGATTAGAGTTTGAGCACTGCTGATTGGCCTTCTCAATTCCTATATCCCTTTTCCTGTTTTATAAAGTTCAACTACCTTTTCCCGCAGATCCTTTGACAATTCTTTTGCTTTCCCCCCTGGCTCAGAATCCAGAAACGTCAGTGCAGCACTGGATGAAAGATGCAAGGGTCTGTCAGGAGTCCAGAAACTCATTGACCTTTTATACACACCCACTAATTACAAGCAAACAGATCACAGGTGAGGATGGTTCCCTTTAATAGCCATTCAAGCCCCTTTGTGTCACCTTGTGTGCGTGTTATCAGGCCAAAATCACCGGGATAGGCAAACTTTTGATCAGGGTCATTTGGGTAGTTTCTGTTGTGATTATGGGTTAAAAAGAGTAAACACAGTTGATTGATAATAAATGGCTTCAGGCAAACACTAAGGGCCAGATTCAGAAAAGAGATACGATGGCGTATCTCCTGATACGCCGTCGTATCTCTGAGTGCGCTCGGTCGTATCTATGCGCCTGATTCAGAGAATCAGTTACGCATAGATCTCCCTAAGATCTGACAGGTGTAAGTGTCTTACATCGTCGTATCTTAGGCTGCAATTTCAGGCTGGCCGCTAGGTGGCGCTTCCGTATGTTTACAGGATGAATATGCTAATTAGGTAGATACGGCGATTCCGAAACGTACGTCCCGCCGGCGCATTTTTTTTACGTCGTTTACGTTAGGCTTTTTTCGGTGTATAGTTACCCCTGCTATATGAGGCGTAGCTAATGTTAAGTATGGCAGTCGTTCCCTCGCCGAGTTTTGAAATGTTTACGTTGTTTGCGTAAGTCGTTCGCGAATGCGGCTTTACGTCATTTACGTTCACGTCGATTCCAATACGTCCTTGCGGCGTACTTTGGCACAATGCACACAATACGTCCTTGCGGCGTACTTTGGCACAATGCAACGCGGGGTCAAGGCAAATTTAAATACAACACGCCCCCAACATTCTCATTTGAATTACGCGGCCTTACGCCGCAACACATAGGTTACGCCGCCGTAAATAAGGGCGCAAGTTCTTTCTGAATACAGAACTTGCGCCCAAAGTTACAGCGGCGTAACGTATCGGAGATCTTTCTGAATCTGGCCCTAAGAGCCGGTTCACACTGGGTCGGCACGACTTCGGGGGCGAATCGGCAAGGCGTCCTGAAGACGACTTCAGAGGCGACTTGCAAAATGACTTCTGTATAGATGTCAATGCAAGTCGCCCCGAGTCGCCCCCAAAGTCAATCAAGAACCTTTTTCTAAGTTGGAGCGACTATTAAAACGGTTCTATTGAATAGAATGGGACGCGACTTGTCAGGCGGCTGAGTCGCCTGACGAGTCGCCCCAGTGTGAACCGGCTCTAACCATGAGTGAACATTTTTTTTTGTGTTATTCATATTCTCAGAAAAATGGCCAAGATATCCTAAATTATGCCAAACTTAAACTTTTGAGCACATATATATATATATATATTATTTTTTTCTTTACCTTTAGATATATATATATTTATATGTATATAGATGTAGATACATGAATATATTTCAAAATGCACCGACAGCTCTAGCAAAACTAGCATGATAATTCAGCCCCATTTTTTTATATTATTTTTTTTTTTATATGCTGCATCAGATCTGATTAATTCAATGTGAATCTCCCACTGAGGTGAAGATCCACTGAGCCAATTGTACGAGTCTGGGCGAATGAAATACGGCGTCTCCATACGAACATCCAAATACCATCATTTCCATCCCGGGGTCCACTAGGATTCACCTCTCGAGGTTTAATTTGTCCGTTGAGAAGATACAGATTTGTGAAAAATACCTTTCATTAGAAAAATCATTTTGGGCGCCAGATTGTGAATATTTGTAGGTAGCGAAGATGTCAAACAATTTTAAATATTCATATACCAGTTAGAAGAAACGCTAAATAAATCTGTCTTGTCTGATTCTTAATTAGGTTTCCAAATGTTTATCTTTTTATATACGGTATATATATATATATATATTTTGTCATTTTTGTTTTTTTTAGTAAGCACCGAAACCTGTCAGGTTATAGACTAGGGGCCAGATTCTGAAAGGACTTACGACGGCGCAGCGCCATGTACTTCGTCGTAAGTCCTAACCTGACCCGTCGTATTTATGCGACTGATTCTTAGAATCAGTTACGCATAGATATCCATTAGATCCGACAGGCGTAAGTCTCTTACACCGTCGGATCTTAACTGCATTTTTTTTTGACCGCTAGGTGGCGCTTCCGTCGAATTCCGCGTCGAGTATGCAAATTAGCTAGATACGCGAATTCCGGAACGTACGCGCGGCCGACGCAGTAAAGTTAGGACGTTTATGTTAGGCTTTTCCCGGTGTATAGTTGCCCCTGCTATATGAGGCATAAGTGCGGCATATCAATGTTAAGTATGGGCGTCGTTCCCGCGTGGAAATTTGAAAAAGTTAAGTCGTTTGCGTAAGTCGTCCGTGAATGGGGCTGGACGTCATTTACGTTCATGTCGAAACCAATGACGTCCTTGCAGTGTACTTTGGAGCAATGCACACTGGGAAATTCCACGGCTGGCGCATGCGCCGTTCCGCAAAAACGTCAATCACGTCGGGTCACAGTAGTTTTACATAAAACACGCCCCCCTGATCCAAATTTGAATTAGGCCGGCTTACGATTTACGCTACGCCGCCGCAACTTACGGCGCAAGTGCTTTGAGAATACAGCACTTGCCCGTCTAAGTTGCGGTGGCATACCGTAAATAATCGGATACGTTACGCCGCCGCAGAGATACGCCGCTGGACGTGAATCTGGGCCCAGATGTGCTTTTTAAATGGCTAATAGTATTTATAAGAAATAACAATATTCCTGTGCCTAGGCACTCCTTAAGCCTTATAAGTCATACATCTGTAGAACAGTGGCGGCCGCCCCCCTAATCCATGCCCCCGGAATCTAATCTACAAGCACATGATTAGAGCCTGAGGCTCTGATTTGCTTCAAAAAAGGGTGGGGACGGGGCGCAGAGCACTGTGCCCCGAGCCCACCCAGTTGAGTGACAATAGCAAATTAATATTCGCTATTTTCTTTCTGCTTCTTCTCCCAGCCAATCAGAAAGCGGGAGGAGTGCGATTGGCCGAGAGGAATTGGTCCGGCAGGGGGAGGATGTACAGAAAAGCTTGGCACACACGGCCGGGTTTCCTGTCGGGAAAACTGCGGGGGAGCTTTTGGCTGGGAATCCCGGCCGTGTGTATGCTTCCTCGCAGTTTTCCCTGACAGGAAAACTGCCGGGAATCCCGGCGGGAAAATAGAGAACCTGCTCTCTATTTTCCCACCGGGATTCCTTTCGGTTGTAAACTATGGGGAAACACTGCAAGGGAGTATACACACAGCCGGGGGTTCCCGGCCAAAAGCTCCCCCCCGCAGTTTTCCCGACGGGAAACCCGGCCGCGTGTACACGGAGAAACTTAGTTCCGTGTGTACAGGGCTGAAGATCCAGGACTCAGGAGATGGTCGCCCAGATCGATTTCTCAGTGCTCTGCATCTGCGCTGATTGAGAGCCCAACCGCGTGAGTACCACCCACGGGGTGGGGGTCTGGGGGGGGGGGGGGTTGGTTGGTTTGTTTGCTGCTCTCTCCCCTGGTTGGAGCACCAGCCACCACTGCTGCAGAATGAAATCATCTAAGGCCTCTGACTATCAGTACCAGGAGGTTTAGAGTGAGATTTGGTGATGTCAATACTCTGCTGCTCACTGTTCTCCTTGCTGGAGAGGAAGCTGCAAAGCACCCCAATGTTAAGGGCATGTGGCTTTGTAAAGTTCAGGAGGGGGCGCTCGCTCATCCCCCCCTTTTTTGGCCCTTTTTTTTTGCTGGCAATTTTTTTTTACATTAAACTGTCAGCGGGTTTCCCGCTGACTCATCTGTTCTTAAGGACGCGGCGACCAGCTTCCCAGCCCCGCTTCTTAACAACCTATTGACTGTGCGCGAACATCCTGCGGAGCGCACAGGGCCGCTGATAAGCCAGTACAACTGGCCCTGTTGTAGGGGGCCCCGGGCCAGCAGGGGCCCGGATGGCAACCCCCTTTAAAAAAAAATATATATATATTTTTTTATTTTTTATTAAAGGGACAATTTTTTTTCTTAGGGGTACGGGGGTGCCCAGGGGCCCGGCGATCCCCAGGGCCCGGGATGAAAACACCCCTTTTTTTTATAAAAAAATAAATACATTTTTATATATTTTTTTATTTCATATATATATATATATATATATATATATATATATATATATATATATATATATATATATATATATATATATATATATATATATATATATAAATTATTATTATTATTATTATTATTATTATTATTAATAAAGGTCCCCAATCCCCCTTTTTTTTATAAATTTTTTTTTTTTTCATATTATTTTATTTCATTTTTTTTCTTTTTATTCCTTATATATGTATATACATATATATATATATATATATATATATATATATATATATATATATATATATATATATATATATATATATATATATATATATATATATATATATATATTAAAGGGCTCATGAGGTCTCCATGTGGCAAACCCCCTTTTTTTTTATAAATGTTTTTATTTTTTTAAATTAAAGGGCCCAGAGGTCCCCAGGGCCCTGAATGGCAAACCCCCCCCCTTTTTTTTTATAAATGTTTATTTATTTATTTTATATATTTTTTAATTTTTATTTTTTAATTTTTATTAATAATTTGTAAAGGGCCCCCTTCCGCTTCTCAATTCGCGGCAGCCCCCCCCTCCCGCTTCTCAATTTCAATTTCAGACGGCAGCCCCCCCCCCCCCCCCCCGGTTCTCTGCTCCAGGTGCCTACCAATGCCGCCAATCCCGTAACGTGCTGCAGAGACAGTTTCAAGGCGGGGCCAGGGGTGGAGCTAAAGGCGGGACCAGGGGTGGAGCTGAAGGGGGCCCCGTCAGGTAGGCTGTACGGGGCCCCATGATTTCTATCAGCGGCCCTGGGAGCGCACAGTAAATGCAGGCGGTGTTCAGGCTGAACTTATGCTCGGCCCGAACCGTTCGCCCATCCCTAGCAATATGTGACATTTTTGGTTTTGCTTTAATAGTAATACCCCTTTAACAAAATATATTTTTTCTAAGTTAATTGCTCAGGTTTTTTTTTTTTTTAGCAGATTTGTTTGAAATAATTAATATTCAGAATAATAACATCATAATAAAAATAAATGTCAAATAAATGTCTCATTCATTCACGTCGAATGTTTTCAATGTTGTGACGTCTTCTATTCAAAATCACCAACAATAGAAGGAAAGCAAAAACAGAATCGTCAACAATGTTTTTCTCTCAAAAGTTTAACCGCTTGCGGGCCGCCCCCACCCACAATGTACTGCTGATGGGCGGCCCGTGCGGGCACATCGGCGTACCTGTTCCACTGGCCTCTTCCGGGTAAAGGACGTGACGTGACGTACCGTGTACACAGCAGGAGTTTGTCAGCAGGTCCCAGCCAATGATTCATGGCTGGGACCAGCTGATCGACTGTGTCTAAACACAACCCTGAGCTTTGTACAGAGGGAGCAATCCCCTTGTTTCAAAGAGATATTTATTAAAAGCAGTGCACAGTACACACTTTAACATTTATTAGACACACATTTAAACCCTTGATTACCCCAAGATGTTAACCCCTTCCCAGCCAGTGCTCAGTCGACCCCCCCGTCGCTCGGCTGATTGACCATTAGCCACGTACTTACCCCAGCTTCGGCGGCTGCCCCTTGCATCTCCTCCTCGGCGCCTCCTCTCCCTGATCCCGGTAAATACGGTCGCTTTTCCTCTTGCCCAATCGAGGGTCTTAAGACTTCCTGATTGGCTGAGAGGAGAAGCAGGAAGACAATAGCGAATATTCATTCGCTATTGTCACACAAGTGGGTGGGCTCAGGGCGCAGTGCTCTACGCCCCGAGCCCACCCTTTCTTGAAGCCAGTTAGAGCCTCAGGGCCAGATCCACATACATTTGCATCGGCGCAGCGTATCAGAGATACACTACGCCGCCGTACCTTACCTGGCGTATATTCGAATCCTCAGCGAGTTCGCGCCTTAAGTTACGGCGGCGTAGTGTATTTCTGGCGGCGGATTCGAAATTGGGCGGGTTGAGGCCGGGTTTCATTTAAATGAAGCGCGTCCCCGCGCCGAATGAACTGCGCATGCGTCGTCCAGAAATTTCCCGCTGTGCTTTGCGCGAAATGACGTCGCAACAACGTAATTTTTTTTAACTTAGACGTGAGTTACGTCCATCCCTATTCACGGACGACTTACGCAAAAAAAAATTCAAATTTCGTCGCGGGAACGACGGCCATACTTAACATGGCAATTCTATGTATACGCCGAAAAATACCAGCTTTAACTATACGGTGGAAAAAGCCGGCTACCGACGGCGTTAGAAAATGCGACGGCCGCGCGAACTTTCGTGGATCGTCGTAAATCGCTAATTTGCATACCCGAAGCGGAAAACGCCACCCAGCGGACGCCGAAGTATTGCATCTTAGATCCGAAGAGGTACACCTGTCGGATCTAACCCAGAAGCTGTCGTATCTTGTTTTGAGGATTCAAAACAAAGATACGACGCGGGAAATTTGAAAGTACGCCGGCGTATCAGTAGATACGCCGGCGTACTTGCTCTCTGAATCTGGCCCTCAGGCTCTAATCACATGCCTAAAAAAAAAAAACATAGAAATCCATGCGTCCGGCGCCCCGCATGTACAGTGGATATAAAAAGTCTACACATCCCTGTTAAAATGTCAGGTTTCTGTGATGTAAAAAAATGGGACAAAGATAAATCATTTCAGAACTTTTTCCACCTTTAAACAAACTGAAATCTTTTAAGGGGGGGGGTTGCATAAGTGTGCACACCCTCTTATAACTGCGGATGTAGCTGTGTTCAGAATTAAGCAATCACGTGAAAACTCATAGGAGTCAGTACACACCTCCCAACATTTAAAGTGCCTTCGATAAACCCCAAATAAAGTTCAGCTGTTCTAGTAGGTCTTTCCTGACATTTTCTTAGTCACATCCTACAGGAAAAGCCATGGTCCGAAGAGAGCTTCCAAACCATCAGAGGGATCTCATTGTTAAAAGGTATCAGTCAGGAGAAGGGTATAAAAGACTTTCCAAGGCTTTAGATATACCATGGAACAGTGAAGACCGTCATCAAGCGGAGAAAATTTGGCACAACATTGACAACATTGGGACATTACCAAGAACTGGATGCATCTCCAAAACTGATGAAAAGACGAGAAGAAAACTGGTCAGGGAGGCTGCCAAGAGGCCTACAGCAACATTAAAGGTGCAGGAATATCTGGCAAGTACTGCCTGTGTAGTGACAACAATCTCCCGTATTCTTCATACGCCTTGGCTATGGGGTAGAGGGGCAAGACGAAGAAAAACATCCAAGCCCAGCTACATTTTTCAAAAGCATGTGAGAAAATGTGTTCTGGTCTGATGAAACCAAGGTTGAAATTTTTTGGGCATTATTCCAAAACATATGTTTGGTTCAAAAGCAACACTGCACCAAAAGAACACCATACCCACCGTAAAGCATGGTGGTGGCAGAATCATGCTTTGGGGCTGTTTTTCTTCAGCTGGAACAGGGGCCTTAGTCAATGTAAAGGGAATTATGAACAGTTACAAATACCAGTCAATATTGGCACAAACCCTTCAGGCTTCTGCTAGTAAGGGGGGGGGGGGTTCCCCTTTAGAGCCCCCCCTTACATCAGAGTCTCCATCAGAGGCCCCCTTACATTAGAGACTCAACTTACATGAGAGTCCCCATAAGGGTTCCCATCAGAATCCCCCTTTACCTCAGGGTCACCATCAGAGGCCCCCTCACATTACAGTCTCACCTTACACAATAAGCCCCATCAGAGTCCCCCTTACATCAGAGCTCCCTTACATGAAAGTCCCCCTGAGAGCCTCCCTCACATCAGAGTCTCCATCAGAGGCCCCCTCACATTAGAGTCTCACCTTACACAATAAGCCCCACCCTTACATCAGAGCTCCCTTACACGAGAGTCCCTATCAGGGTCCTCCTTACATCAGAGCTCCCTTACATGAAAGTCCCCCTGAGAGCCTCCCTCACATCAGAGTCTCCATCAGAGGCCCCCTTACATTACAGCCTAACCTTTCACAAAATTCCCATTGGAGTCCTCCCTTACATCAGAGCTCCCTTACATGAGAGTCCCCATCAGAGTCACCCTTGTATCAAAGGCCCCTTACATCAGAGTCTCACCTTACACAATAAACCCCATCAGAGTCCCCCTTACATCAGAGCTCCCTCACACGAGAGTCCCTATCAGGGTCCTCCTTACATCAGAGTCTCACCTTACATGAGAGTCCCCATCAGAATCCCCTCATTTCACTGTCCTAGCTGGGGCAAGTCCAGGGTGACTTGGGCTCTGTGAACATGGGCTGAATGATGCTGGCTTTCAGATCATGAACATCTAGTGGCAGGAAAAAAATACCACAAGGGGAGGGGGGATTTCTGCACTGAAGGGGGATCCTGCAGCAAAAGCTGGTTTTGTTATTTTATCTTTAAGTGCTGAAAAGGAGCATGCTGATAGGAGGAGAGAGCTGCTTCTCCTTTCACTGTCCAATCAGAATGGGGATGGGGGGGAGTGCAGTTTAAGACAACGTGGTCTCAGAGGAAATGGGCTGAATGATGCTGGCTATCAGACTGAGGACATCCAGTGGTAGGAAAAAAAACAAAGTCTCTGGATGGAATGTGGATTTTGCAGCACAAAATGGATTTCGTAATTTTAGCTTTCAATGGGCTGTTCATTTTTACCCTGTTATTTTAGGTTGGAGTTCTGCTTTAAATCATGAGTTGGGATGGGCTACAAACTCTACCTTCATATTTTGTCCTGGAATTGATTTACGTGTTTGTTAATATCTCGCTTGCAACAATTCAGAGCAGAGTTAAGTGCACGTGTCTACAGTGGTTGTGCTGGAGTTGCTAAATTTAATTATTTGTAAGCTGTGAGTTATTTTTATAGTTACCCCCAACGAGTATGCGCTTGTCATTCAACACCGGAAAGCAAAAATAACTTGTCCGCAAGACAGAAGAGCTTTACCAGTGAATAATTTATAAGATGCTTTGTTATTTGCTTTCTTCAGAACGAAAAAAAATATAAAAGTGCACTTTGTGGAGTAAAAGCCTGTTTTGATCAATGAGCCGAAAAATGCGCAATGGTAAAATGGCGTGAGATGATCCATGATGAGGTAAGTTGTATCAAGGATGAGAAGATAACCTCCATGATGTATCAAGGATGAGAAGAGAACCTCCATGATGTACTAAGGATGAGAAAAGAACCTCCATGATGTATCAAGGATGAGAAGAGAACCTCCATGATGTATCAAGGATGAGAAGAGAACCTCCATGATGTATTAAGGATGAGAAGAGAACCTCCATGATGTATCAAGGATGAGAAGAGAATCTCCATGATGTATCAAGGATCAGAAGATAACCTCCATGATGTATCAAGGATGAGAATATAACCTCCATGATGTATCAAGGATGAGAAGAGAACCTCCATGATGTATCAAGGATGAGAAGATAACCTCCATGATGTATCAAGGATGAGAAGAGAACCTCCATGATGTACCAAGGATGAGAAGAGAACCTCCATGATGTACCAAGGATGAGAAGAGAACCCCCATGATGTATCAAGGATGAGAAGAGAACCTCCATGATGTATCAAGGATGAGAAGATATCCTTCATGATGTATCAAGGATGAGAATATAACCTCCATGATGTATCAAGGATGAGAAGAGAACCTCCATGATGTATCAAGGATGAGAAGAGAACCTCCATGATGTATCAAGGATGAGAAGATAACCACCATGATGTATCAAGGATGAGAAGATAACCTCCATGATGTATCAAGGATGAAAAGAGAACCTCCATGATGT
This sequence comes from Rana temporaria, assembly GCF_905171775.1. Classification (NCBI taxonomy): domain Eukaryota; kingdom Metazoa; phylum Chordata; class Amphibia; order Anura; family Ranidae; genus Rana; species Rana temporaria. The sequence goes on from NC_053497.1 coordinate 5,614,157, forward strand.
ATCAAGGATGAGAAGAGAACCTCCATGATGTATCAAGGATGAGAAGAGAACCTCCATGATGTATCAAGGATGAGAAGAGAACCTCCATGATGTATCAAGGATGAAAAGAGAACCTCCATGATGTATCAAGGATGAAAAGATATCCTCCAAGATGTTTTAAGGATGAGAAGATATCCTCCATGATGTATCAAGGGTGAGAAGATATCCTCCATGATGTATCAAGGGTGAGAAGTTATCCTCCATGATGTATGAAGGATGAGAAGAAAACCTCCATTAAGTATCAATGATGAGAATATATCCTCCATGATGTATTAAGGATCAAAATATAACCTCTATGATGCATCAAGGATGAGAAGATATCCTCCATGATGACATAGGTTGTACCACAAATGAGACGATAACCCCTATGAGGGGATTCGTTAAACCATGAATGAGAAGATAACCTCCAAAGATGTATCAAGGAAGAAATTATATCCTCCATGATGTATCAAGGATGAGAAGAGAACCTCTATGATGTTTCAAGGATGAGAAGAGAACCTCCATGATGTATCAAGGATGAGAAGATATCCTCCATGAAGTATCAAGGATGAGAAGAGAACCTCCATGATGTATCAAGGATGAGAAGATAACCGCCATGATGTATCAAGGATGAGAAGATAACCGCCATGATGTATCAAGGATGAGAAGACATTCTCCATGATGTATCAAGGGTGAAAAGATTTCCTCCATGATGTATCAAGGGTGAGAAGATATCCTCCAGTAGGTAACAAGGATGAGAAGAGAACCTCCATGATGTATCAAGGATGAGAAGATAACCTCCATGGTGTATCAAGGATGAGAAAACATTATCCATGATGTATCAAGGATGAGAAGATATCCTCCATGATGTATCAAGGGTGAGAAGATATCCTCCATGATGTATCAAGGGTGAGAAGTTATCCTCCATGATGTATCAAGGGTGAGAAGTTATCCTCCATGATGTATAAAGGATGAGAAGAAAACCTCCATTAAGTATCAATATTGAGAAGATATCCTCAAGGATGAGAAGACATTTTCCAAGATGTATCAAGGATGAGAAGAAAAACTCCATTAAGTATCAACGATGAGAAGATATCCTCCATGATGTAACAAGGATGAGAAGATATCCTCCATGATGGCATAGGTTGTACCACAAATGAAACGATAACCCCTATGAGGGGATAGGTTAAACCATGAATGAGAAGATAACCTCCAAAGATGTATCAAGGAAGAAATAATATCCTCCATTATGTATGAAGGAGGAGAAAATATCCACCATGAAGTATCAAGATTTAGAAGAAATCTCTGAGTATAGTAGCTATCTGCGCTTCGTAATCATTGGTTTACTGATGTCCCTGAGTTGAACCCCGAAGACAGGGAGGACCTATGGAACTTTCCTTTTAAAATGCTGGTCTCCCTACGAGATCGACCTCACCCAATTTAAAATTGTTCACAGGGCTCACCTTACCCCGTATAGACTGCATAAAATGGGACCTGCCCATTCTCCAGCATGTTGGTACTGTGCCCATTCTCAAGGGGACTTTCTACATATATTCTGGTCCTGCCCTGACAAAGTTCAATTTTGGACACAAGTACTGTCAGTAAATAATTCACTGGCTGACACCCCCATTCCCCTTACTCCAAAGATAGGCCTGGTTGTAGAAATAATTCATAGAATAGCAGAGAGAACCATGACCAGTCTTCTACTATTTAATGCAAGGAAAGCCATTACGCTCTGCTGGAAAACAAAGGCCCCTTTCCTCCATTCCCTACTGGAAAACAAAGGCCCCCTTCCTCCATTCCCTACTGGAAAACAAAGGCCCCCTTCCTCCATTTCCTACTGGAAAACAAAGGCCCCCTTCCTCTATTCCCTACTGGAAAACAAAGGCCCCCTTCCTCCATTCCCTACTGGAAAACAAAGGCCCTCTTCCTCTATTCCCTACTGGAAAACAAAGGCCCCCTTCCTCCATTCCCTACTGGAAAAAAAAGGCCCCCTTCCTCCATTCCCTACTGGAAAACAAAGGCCCCCTTCCTCCATTCCCTACTGGAAAACAAAGGCCCCCTTCCGCCATTCCCTACTGGAAATTGAACGTTGATAATGCCCTACCATTTTATAAGGATACATATCACCATAGGGCTTACCCCAAAAAGTACAGCAAGGTATGGACCAAAATGACTAGCTGAGCCCTCAATGACAGTAGAGGGTTGATTCCTTCACATATTATTGCCGAGTGTGCGGAGGTCCATCGATTTTTTATTTTTTAAAGTCAGCAGCTACAAATACTACAGCTGTTGACTTTTCAAATAAGGACACTTACCTATCCAGGGTGCCCGTGATGTCGGCACCCAAAGCCAACCCGACCCTCAGCCCTTAGATGCTGCCGCCGCCATCTTCGGTAAGGGAATCAGGAAGTGAAGCTTCACTTCCTGTTTCCCTACAGCGCATGCGCGAGTCACGCTGCGAGATCCAAATGGTCCCTGCTGTCTTCTGGGACCCGTGTGTATCCCAGAAGACCGCAGGGGGGGGGGACAGGAAGTGGCATAGATACCCGCAGATAATGCGGCTATCTATGCCCGGAAGTGGTAGCAAATACCTGTATTAGACAGGTTTGTGCACCCTCCTCCCCCCTGAAAGGTGCCAAATGTGACACCGGATGGGGGGGAGGGTTTCGAAAAGCGGAAGATCCATTTTTATGTGCCTGAGACTGTTATGTTATGGTTGTTATTTTACAAAAAATTAACAAAAAGAGTTAAAAAAATTAAATAAAAATATGCAGAATTAAAAAAAAATTAAATATCTTTTGAAATGACATCAACAATTTACATAATATAATTGAGTTTATTAATTAGGTTTACATCTACTTTAATTGATTGCATCTTGATCAATTATCTAGATCCTCTTATTTCCATAATTTGATAAATCTCCTAACTTCAAGATATTGTCATTGGTTACTTTGGAAGCCGCAGTAAGCTATTTTTGCCTGTGTTTATGCTGATTACACCCCCCCCCCAATTAAATTATTAACCACTTAAGGACCGAGCCTCTTTTTCAGCTATGTTGTTTACAAGTTAAAAACTATTTTTTTTGCTAGAAAATGACTTAAAACTCCCAAACATTATACATTTTTTTGGAAAAAATACAAGTTCTTGAATAAAAAAATAAGGCAAATAATGTCACGCTTCAAAATTACGCCCGCTTGTGGAATAGGCGACAAACTTTTACCCTTAAAAATCTCCATAGGCTACGTTTGAAAAATTCTACAGGTTGCATGTCTTGCGTTACAGAGGAGTTCTAGTTCTAGAATTATTGCTCTCGCTCTAACGATTGCGGCAATATCTCACATGTGTGGTTTGAACACCGGTTTCATATGCGGGCGCTGCTCACGTATGCGTTCGCTACTTTGCACAGTAAGGCCTCGTAAACACGATAGGTTAAACAGAGGACAACGGTCTGATGGACTGTTTCCATCAGTCAAAATTGATCGTGTGTGGGCCCCATAGGTTATTTAACCATCAGTTAAAAAAAAGAAAACTTGCTTTAAATTTAACCTATGGATTCCTAACCGATAGGTTAAAACCGATCGTTAGTAGGCACAACCATCGGTTAAAGATCCATGCATGCTCAGAATCAAGTCGACGCATGCTTGGAAGCATTGAACTTCGTTTTTTTCAGCACGTCGTTGTGTTTTACGTCACCGCGTTCTGACACGATTGTTTTTTTAACTGATGGTGTGTAGGCGCGACGGACCATCAGTCAGCTTCATCGGTTAACCGATGACCGTTCTCATCGGATGGACTGATCGTGTGTACGAGGCTTAAAATTTTCAGTTTTGGTAAAAAAAAATCTACTTTCTGATTCTTTGAAGTATTGTCATTATTATTATTATTATTATTATTATTATTATTATTATTATTATTATTTTGAATTTATTATTATTTATTTAATTTATTATTTAATGTATTATTTGGTATTGTTATTATTATTATTATTATTATTATTATTATTATTATTATTAATAATAATAATAATAATAATAATAATTATTTTTTGCTTTTGTTTTTATTTGACTAATATTGCAGTGAACCAGATTTGGTCATAATTTAAGGACCCCTGATTATTAAACAAAGTAATTATAATGTTTTACTTTACATAAGTAAAATTACCAGTTTTGTCAAAATAAAATAAAAATAAAAAATAAAAATAAATACATTTTTTGAAAACTTTTACAATATGTTTAAAACTCCGTGAACGAAATGCCTAATTAGACGTTGTAAAGCGATTTGCCACAACAGCAAAATATAACGCAGCAATTCAGACTTTTTTTTTTTTGATAATAGATGGACAGCTTGAAGAGCGCGGCGCCACATCCTCATCAACTTTTTATCCTGTCTTTGAAAATGTTCTACTTTTCGATTCTTTGAAGTGTTAAAGATCAAACCGTTTCTGCTCACCGTCTGAAAAACAGGCTTGTTCTCAGCAAGGGACTTTTTTTTGTTATAATTTTTGAAGCCAAAGTCAGAAGCAGATCCACCTGTCTCGTCCCCTGACCTTCCTCACCGCCGTCTGGTGCACTTGCTTGCTCAGATGTTTGTCACAAAAATGCTAATTATCTATGTTTCCATTTCTTCTACTAAACACAGCAGTATTCTGCATACATTAGTATTTGTAACCCGTCCGCGGTCACCTTCAAGACGCTACGCGGCACCCCTGTCCAACAAATCAGGGAAATAAGATTTGCCGTGTCAGATCATTTCAGCGGACCTGCTGAGATAAGTTGGCAATGAACGTGTCTTGCAGTACTCCCCTTCCCACCTATACAGGTGCAGGGGTGTAATTACGGATCATGAAGCCTCATAGTAAAACTTTAGTGTGACCCCCCCCCCACCCCCGGCTAATTGTTTCTGTAGTAACTGGGGGATCAGTTTCAAAAATTTCGACCCCCTTTTATGATCAGATGACCCCATTTCCTTCCCCCTGTGTGTCACCCCCCCCGCCCCCGCAACGCTGCCTGCTTTGCCTCCTTGCTGCCAGGTTTACTCTGCTGCAGGGGGATCGGTTCCAATAAATTCACCCTGCTGATCCAGTCAACTGCTCTCTATGATCATATGTCCCCATTCCCTTCCCAAAGCTCTGATCCCCCTGTGTGCCCCCTGCAGCGCTGCCTGCTTCTCCTCCCCTCCCTTCTGCCAGGTTTCTGCTGCTGCAGGGGGGGGCGGTTCTAATAATTTCGCCCTGCTGATTCAGTCAACCCCCCTTTATGATCAGATGTCCCCATTCCCTTCCCTTCCCAAAGCTTTGATCCCCCTGTGTGCCCCCTGCAGCGCTGCCTGCTTCTCCTCCCCTCCCTCCTGCCAGGTTTCTGCTGCTGCAGGGGGATCGGTTCCAATAATTTCGCCCTGCTGATTCAGTCAACCCCCTCTATGATCAGATTCCCCCATTCCCTTCCCAAAGCTCTGATCACCCTGTGTGCCCCCTCCACCGAAGGGCTGCTTGCTTTTTCTCCTCTCCCTTCAGGTTTCAACTGCTGCAGGGGGAACCACATGGGTATCGGTTCCAATGATTTTGCCCTGCTAATCCAACCAACCCCCCTCTATGATCAGATGCCCCCATTCCCTTCCCTTCCTTTCCCTTTCCAAAGCTCCAGTCCCCCTGTTCCCCCCCTGCAGCTTTGCCTGCTTCTTCTTCTCTCCCTTCCACTAGGTTTCAGCTGCTGCAGGGGGAGCCACAGGGGAATCGGTTCCAATGATTTTGCCCTGCTGATCCAATCAACCGCCTTCTATGATCAGATGCTCCCATTCCCTTCCCAAAGCTCCGATCCCCCTGTGTGCCCCCCCCTGCAGTACTGGCTGCTTCTCCTTCTCTCCCTTTCGCTAGGTTTCAGCAGCTGCAGGGGGAGCCACAGAGGGATCAGTTCCAAAAATGTTACCCTGCTGATCCAGTCAACCCCCCTTCTATGATCAGATGCCCCCATTCCCTTCCCAAAGCTCCGATCACCCTGTGTGCCTCCCCCGAAGGGCTGCTTGCTTTTTCTCCTCTCCCTTCAGGTTTCAACTGCTGCAGGGGGAGCCACAGGGGAATCGGTTCTAATGATTTTGCCCTGCTGAGCCAATCAACCCCCCTCTATGATCAGATGCCCCCATTCCCTTCCCTTCCCAAAGCTCCGATCACCCTGTGTGCCCCCCCCCCACCCGAAGGGCTGCTTGCTTTTTCTCCTCTCCCTCCAGGTTTCAACTGCTGCAGGGGGAGCCACAGGGGAATTGGTTCCAATGATTTCACCCTGATAATCCAATCAACCCCCCTCTATGATCAAATGCTCCCATTCTCTTCCTAAAGCTCCGATCCCTCTGTGTGCCCCCCCCCCCCCTCTTGCTGCCTGCTTCTCCTTCTCTCCCTCTCGCTAGGTTTCAGCTGCTACAGGGGGGGCCACAAGGGGATCAGATCCAAAAATGTTACCCTGCTGATCCAGTCAACCCTCCTTCTATGATCAGATGCCCCCATTCCATTCCCTTCCGAAGCTCTGATCCCTCTGTGAGCCCCCCTCCCCCCAAAGGGCTGCTTGCTTTTTCTCCTCTCCCTTCAGGTTTCAACTGCTGCAGGGGGAGCCACAGGGGGATCGGTTCCAATAATTTTGCCCTGCTGATCCAATCAACCCCCCTCTATGATCAGATGCCCCCATTCCATTCCCTTCCCTTCCTAAAGCTTTGGATCGGATCCCTGGGCTGTCTGATTGCAGGGGAGAGCCCAGAGAGGTGCCAATGGGGCGGCCTGTAGCTGCAACTATCATACCGGTATAACCACTCCAACCTAAGGACGTCCATGGACCTTCTTCAATCGGGAAGTGGTAAACTGACATATTGATCACATCGTATAATGTAGTGAAATGGTTACTATGTGATGGATAATTGCCGCTGAGCCTCTGAAGATCTAATTTGGCTCAGTCTGCCGCAAACCCATCCAACATAAACCAACAAAATGAAAGAGAACAGCTTGGAAAGGCCATCTGCCAAAACCGGAAGTGACCCCATGATGTCCTAGGAGCATAGAGATGGCCTGGGACCATGTGGTCCACGGCCAGCTTTGTGGTAATCCGGTGAAAGCGACTGATCGAATGCCGGGGCTGTCTGATCGCAGGGGAGAGCCCAGAGAGGTCCTGATGGGGCGGCCTGTAGCTGCAACCATCATACCGGTATAACCACTCCAACCTAAGGATGTCCATGGACCTTCTCCGGTCGGGAAGTGGTTAATTGACATATTGATCACATCGTATAATGTAGTGAAATGGTTATTATGTGACGGATAATTGGCGTTGAGCCTCTGAAGATCTAATTTGGCTCCGTCTACCGCCAACCCATCCAACATAAACCAACAAAATGAAAGAGAACAGCTTGGAGCGGCAAGGATGGACTTTTAACTTGCAGGCTTTTGTCTCGCCTAAAATGAACACCAAATACAGGAGAGGATAAACTGTATCTAGAGATTTAAGTTGTTTTTTTATCTCTTTGACATCATCATTAATCATTTTCCCGTGAAACCCGGTGATCCACCATCTGTCTAGGAAGCGACAGAAGCTTCTTTGCTCCATCTAGAGTATCTCCTTCATTCCGCCAGCATTTGAACGGGAAAACTCATTTTAGTTAAACCAGCCAAACAAAATAACAGATTTCACGCTAGCGCAGATTTGTGTACGCTTTAGTCTATTCCCCGGAGCCGTTTGGGTTATCTCGTCACGTGTTACAATAAAGGGGAAAAAAAATATGTCCAGATTTAACGGGCTAACAAGACAACTGTGAGCGAATCTTGTAAAATAAATCTGTTCTCTAGTGTAGGAAACCGAGAGAGCTTAAAGGAAAACAGTCAACGAGTTTTCAGCATTGGTTTATGCTGTGCATTTTTAGGGTTATGTTTAACCACTTTACCCCCCTCCCCCCCCCCCCCTCCGATCCCCAGGGCCAATACTGACATTTCATACATGCAAAAATCAGCATTGTTTGCAAAAAAATTACTTAGAACCACCAAACATTTATATATATATATATATACACAAGGGTTCTTCAAAAAGTTTCCACATTTTATACACACAGTGGCCCAGATTCACAAAGCACTTACGCCGACGTATAACAAGTTACGCCGACTTAAGTGCAAATGTGCGCCGTCGTATCTGTGCGCCAGACCCACAAACAGATATGCGCCTAAAACCAGGCTACACTCCGCCGACGTAGCTTGCACACGCCGGCGTAGGGTGGGCGCACATTTAGGCTGGGCGCATGGTGGCGCTCCCATTGATTAGCCATTCAAACATGCAAATGAGGGAAATATGCCGATTCACGAACGTGCGTGTGCCCGGCGCATGCTACGCGAGATGCACGTAAGTTGTACATCCGGCGTAAAGTTATTCCCCATAAAGGAGGTGCAACCCGGCAACAGACATGCACAGGTCTGCACCAGGGAACACAAGCCAGCGTATTGTGCGTTGGACGTGTGTCTGGCTGGGTGTACGTTATGTTCACTGCGTACAAGGTGATCCGGCGTATCTTAGGCAGTTGTGCCGGCGTGGTTGTAAGCAGGCGCAAGGGGGTGCTGTACATGCGTCCACGTCACGGCGCATGCGCAGTTCGTAATACGTACCTGTCTGGCGCTCGGCCCATTATTTGCATGGGGTCACGCCTCATTTGCATGGGTTCACGCCCACTTCCACCTACGCCGGCGTGCGCCTTCGAAACCCACGCCATGCTGGCGCAGCGTTGGGAGCACCGGCATGCTGAATGCAATGCTTGCCTCTCTGCACTGCGTTGGCGTAGCGTACAGTGTGTTCTCTACGGCGGCGTAATGTGCGGCTTGTTCTCTGTGAATCTGTGCCAGTGTGTGTATATGTATAAATATATGTAGCAGGTACTTCCCCAGACTGATCTAATCTATTAGGGGACAGATGTCTGCTGCAGCAGTGTGGGCTTTTTCACCTCCCCTTTCTCTCTTCACACATGGACACTCAGAACTGCTTGTTTGGAAACTCCCTATTGGAGGTTGTCTGTAAACTCCCTATTGGAAGAGCCTGAGCCTGAGCCAGAGCCTCTTTCTGCCTGCACCCCATCAGGAGGGCACCTGCTCTCTATGTGTGTGTGTGGAATTGCGGCCTACCAAGGGGCACACAGCCTGCAGCTCCAGCCCAGAGGAACAGATTGTTCATGCAGTTCCAGCCCAGAGGAACAGACTGCCCATACTAAAGAAGGACACCCTGCAAAAGCTCAAAGACTGAATGCCACTGCGACACACCTGCATCTAGGATCGATCGATCGCTCAGGGGATGACTGTGTACAGGATTTGGTGAGAGGGGCTTTGCCCAGGAACCTTTAATGCTTTTCATAGAATACCACATCCAAATATTGTCCACAGAGCTCCTACATTGTCTGTGAAGATAATAAAAAGGAAAGCTTTTACTCTGGGACATTACCGCGGTTGCTCTTAAAGGGGACACACCACGGGTATTGAGATAATTTTACTGGGTGTGTACTAAGGTATTGTAGGGCCCACAGCATCCCCCACACACCAAAAGTTATTGGGGAGTCGATTTAATCTCCACATAATGTTACCTATTGCTTTTGTTGTTTGCATAGTGTTCCTGACTGTTTCAACCAAGTCCTGGGAGGTCAGGCACTGATGTTGGAGGTTCTCTTCATTCTAATTCATCCCAAGGCACTGATGTTGGATAAGGCCTGGCTCACATCACAAAAGTGTTCTATCAGGTTGAGGTCAGGCCAGCCAAGTTCATCCATCCCAAAAAATCGCTCATCCACGTCTTTATGGACCTTGCTTTGTACACTAGACCAGATAATTTGGAGGGGGGGGGGGGGGGAATGGTTTGGGGTTGTTTTTTTAGGATTTGGGCTTTTTGGGCTTGGCCCCATTGTTTTGGACTATTTCATGCTCCCAACCTTGTGGGAACAGTTTGGGAATGGCTCCTCCCTGTTCCCACATGACTGCGCACAAGTGCACAAAGCAAGGTCCATAAAGACATGGATGGACAAGTTTGGGGTTGAGGAACTTGACTGGCATACACGAGTCCTGACCTCAACCCAATAGAACACATTTGGGATGAATGAGTGGAGACTGCGAGCCAGGCCTTCTCATCCAACACCAACCTCTCTGATCATGCCATGTCGCGTACACACACTCAGAATTTCCGACAACAAATGTTCGATGGCCGACCGTGTGTAGGCACCATCAGACATTTGTTGCCGGAATTTCCGACAACAAAAATTTGAGAGCTGGTTCTAAAATTTTCCGACAACATAATCCGTTCTCGTAAATTCCGATCGTGTGTGGACAGTTCCGACGCACAAAATTACATGCGTGCTGTGAATCAAGTACGAGACGGAAGCGCTCGGTCTGGTAAAACTAGCGTTCGTAATGGAGAGAGCACATTCGTCACGCTGTAACGGACTGAAAAGCACGAAGACTAAAAAACGCGAATCGTCCCTCACCAAACTTCTAACACGTCGTACGTCTTGTACGTCACCGGGTTCTTGACATTCGGAATTTCCAACAACGTTTGTGTGACCGTGTGTATGCAAGACAAGTTTGAGCCAACATCCGTCGAAAATGTATCCCCGGTTTTGTTGTCGGAATGTCCGATTGTCTGTACCCTGGTCAAGTCTACCCAGTAGAACACCACCATTGTCCCATGACCACCATGGATGAGCGAGTTTGGGGTGGGGGAACTGCACAGAGTCCCAGAGGCGGCTCTAGGCTTTGTGAGGCCTTTGGCAAAACTTGACTTGGGGCCCCAATCACGCCCATGATGGGAAAAATAATTCAAGGACAAGAGCCTCTTCCCCACAACCCTGGCCGGTGGTTGTGGGGGTCTGCGGGCAGGGGGCTTATCGGAATCTGGAAGCCCCCCCAGATCCTGTTCTTTAATAACTAAGGGGCTGGGGCCACTCAGTGATGTCACCTGGCGAACCCACCCCCTTGTGACATCATTGACTGAGGGCATACTGGGTCATTGACGTCACAAGGGGTGGTGTCACCAGGGGAGGGCTGGTAGCCTTAGGCCTGGGGGGCAAGTCCAGTCAAGTGGCCCATTGAACAGCCGAATCAGCTCACCATCCATGGCCCACCTAGGTTTTTCAATGCAGCCTCACCAGTGCGCATCAGTGCAGCCAACTCCAGTGCCCATCAATGCAGCCTGGGGGGTAATGCACACCACAGCCTCCTGGGGGGTAATGCTCCTGGTCCTGGGGTCAAGTTGCAGCCAGCGCCCAGCCCTGCAGCCATGCGTCCCGACTCCCTGGCACGCACTGCCTCTGCCCGCTTCCAAGAATCCGGGCCCAGGGAGTTGTATTTTCTACTGCGCTGCTCTGATTTCCACCCACGGGAGCTTGAGCGTGGACTACAACTCCCGGAATGCAACAGCTAGGGTGAGCCGCTGTGGCCGTGCCCCCGGCCCCACTTCCTAGAGCAGAATAAAAAAGAAAATGGTAGTGGGCAGCGGCTGCCGGTCATTTTGAACATAAGTTTGTGCGGCCTGGGAGGCAATTGCCACCCTGCCCCCTGGCCCAGCCCTCCCCTGGGTGTCACCAATATTCAGCTCCTGAGTCAGGGCTCTTAAAGCTGCCTGAGCACAGCAGCGTTAAGGTCCCCTGTCCCTCAAAAATTGGGCAAGCTAGGTGGCCGCGAGGCCCCTGTGATTGCGGGGCCTTAGGTGACCGCCTAATTTGCCTAATTAAAGAGCCGCCTCTGCAGAGTCCTGACCTCAACCCCATAGAACACCTTTGGGATGAATTAAAAGGGGAGACTGTGAGCCAGGCCTTTTCGTCCAATATCAGTGCCTGACCTCACAAATGCGCTTCTGGAAGAATGGTCAAACATTCCCATAGACACACTCCATGTGGACGGCCTTCCCAGGAAAGTTGAAGCTGTTATAGCGGCAAAGGGCAGGGCAAACTCAATATTGAACCCTAGGGACTAAGACTGGGATGCCATTAAAGTTCATGTGGGTGTGAAGGCAGGCGTCCCAATACTTTTGACAATATAGTGTATGTCTGTTCATAGGTTTAATTTGACAACTGGAAATATGAAGATATAAAGAAAAATGTATGAAATGTTGCAGGAATATCATTGCTTATATCCTATTTTACTGCATTCTAATGAATAGCTTTGGGGATCTTGCGATATATAGGGATTGTAATGAATCTCATTAAGGAAAGCTTTAAATTTAACTAAACACCAAAGCAGCGTGCGACGCCGCGGCGCAGATGTTTCGGCAGAGAGTTTTTGCCCTTGGGATCGGCTTTGCAGTGTTAGCAAGCAGATATTGATTAGTATCCTGACTACACAGCTTGGAAGATCGGGGGAAAACGTTTGTCATTTTTTTTTTAAGAATATTAAGCTTGTATGGGACTCCTTATGCAACATGTACAGTGCCTTGAAAAAGTATTCATACCCCTTGGAATTCCCCACATCTTCTCATGTTACAACCAAAAACACAAATGTATTTTATTGGGATTTTATGTGATAGACACAAAGTGTCACATCATTGTGAAGTGGAAGGAAAATGATAAATGATACAAATAAATGTGTGAAAAGTGTGGGGGGGAGGGGCATTTGTATGGCGCCCCCCGGAGTCAATACTTTGTAGAACCCCCTTTCTCTACAAGTCTTTTTGGGGGGTCTCTACCAGCTTTGCACATCTAGAGAGGGACATTTCTGCCCATTCTTCTTCTTTGTAAAATATCTCAAGCTCTGTCAGATTGGATGGAGAGCGTCTGTGATCAGCAATTTTCAAGTCTCGCCACAGATTCTCAATGGGATTTAGGTCTGGACTGTGATTGGGCCATTCCAACACATGAATAGGCTTTGATCTAAACCATTCCATTGTAGCTCTGGCTGTACTTTAGGGTCGTTGTCCTGCTGGAAGGTGAACCTCCCCCCCCGGGGTCTCAAGTCTTTTACCGACTCTAACAGGTTTTCTTCTAAGATTGTCCTGTATTTGTCTCCATCCATCTTCCCATCAACTCTGACCAGCTTCCCTGTCCCTGCTGAAGAAAAGCATCCCCACCACATGATGCTGCCACCACCATGTTTCACGGTGGGAATGGTGTGTTCAGGGTGATGTGCAGTGTTAGTTTCCCCCCCCCCCACACATAGCGTTTTGCTTTTAGTCAAAAAAGTAGAATTTAGAAGCCAGGATCTAAGGCTTTCTCATATACATGAATACATAAAAAAAAAAAGTAACATAAAATAAAATAAAATAAATAAAATAATAAAGTAAAAAAATAAATAGAGAAAAAATAAAAAAAAAGTAAAAAAAATACAACAATTAAATCGGAAAAATTTAATAAAACAAAATAAAATTATAAAGTGAACTGCTTATTTATGACAATATGGTCTATATGAGAGGCTTCTGGGATATGTGTTCAGTCTAAACATCATGGCAGTGTGCTGATTTACAAACCGTTGTTTCAAATTAGATTAGCGCTGTGTTTTTTTTTTGTTGGCCTTTTACTGTATATTGTGTATTAGGTTTGCGTTACACTAAACCTTACACACTTGTGGCTTCGAAGTCAGGATCTATTATATTATTATTATATATTATATATAATATATTTATATTACATTAAATATTAAATATAATTAAAATTATAATTAAAATTAACTAAATATAATTAAAAGTATAATTAAAAATAATTAATGTATACATTTTATGTAAAAAAATATTGTTGTAATAAATTTAATGTCATAAAATTAATTAAATTGTATCAATTGTAATCTACTTCTTGACCTGGAACCTAAAAAGTCCCTGTATACGTCTTGAATATAACAAATGATATAATACAGAATTTTTATTATGTTTTATTGTTGTAATAAAATTAATTACATTTTATCAATTGTAATCTATTCCTTTTCCCTTTTTTTGTTAATTAGGTTTTCGTCAGAATAAGCCTTTCACACCTGAGGCTTAGAAGCCGGGACCCGGGCTTTTCTCATATATATTAATATACGGAGGTCACAAATACATTAACATTGTTCATATGACGGGAGCAACAAGGGGGGGGTTCAATAAATACGACTGATGATAGATGTGCTTATTGATTATATCATCTCTTATTCATTATTTATTTAAATTGCATATATTTATGCTAATGAATGGAAGAGGCTGCTGAAGATCGGATTGAATTCATTGATTCATTGTCATTAGGAGGACCTTCCAGGGTCAAGTCAGAATGGTAGGTAACAGATTTGGAGATAATGAGTCCATGCCGGGTCATATACCACCTTCTCATTATTACTGCCGATATTCATATCATTGTTTTTTTTTCCCTGTCTCCTGTCACTTAACCACTTCAGTAATCTCCTGTAATATTTCCATTCATTACCAGGCCATTGCTTGCAGTGCTGTGATCGTTTGACTGACTATTACAATACTGCACCTAAATAAATTTTGTATCATATTTTTAAGACAGGAACTTTATGTATCACAGGCAGGGACGGACTGATAACTCATGGGGCCCCCCGGGCAATAGGAGATTATGGGTCCCCCGGGCAATAGGAGACTATGGGGCCCCCGGGCAATAGGTTATGGGTCCACACAGTATAAATACACACAGAATACACATAAACACACTGAAAAGGTACTGGAGAGTCAGGGCAGCTATAATCGTGGGATTTTTTTTAAAACACAGATTTTTACATACTGTCCCTGTTTTACTTAGGCTGTCAACTCCGATGGGGCCCCCTAGTGGCATGGGGCCCTCGGGCAGTGCCCGAGTGCCTGAATGGTCAGTCCGCCCCCTCTAACTGGAAGTGACGTTAGAGGTCGCTTCGGAAATGACCAGGAAGCTGTGGGGGTGAGGGGTGATCTGGGGGCTTGGGTTTCACCTCTAGCACTGCCTCTAAAAGTGATCCCGCTGCAAATCTATGCTTCAGTTGTGCTTCAGTTGTGCTTCATTTACCTTTAAAAGCAAAACATTTTTTGGTTTATGCCCGAGAACTGGAAGTGACGTTAGAGTTCGCTTCGGTCCTCCAAGGGCACAGAGACGAAGTGTGGGCCATCTTGCCCTCACTGGACTTCCTGTCCCGTGAACGGCCACTTCGAATCTCTTCTGGGGCTTACCGGCGGCTCTGATAAGCTCGGAAATGACCAGGAAGCTGCAGGGGGGAGGGGTGATCTGGGGGCTTGGGTTTCACCTATAGCACCGCTGCAAATCTATGCTTCAGTATGCTTCATTAACCTTTAAAAAGCAAAATATTTTTATTTTATTTTTTTTATTTTTTTTACATTTTGACTTAAAAAAAATGGTTTGCTTTATGCCCGAGAACCAGAAGTGACATTAGAGGTCCTCCAAGGGCATAGAGACGAGTCATCTTGCCCTCACTGGACTCCTTGCCCAGTGAACGGCCACATCGGATTGCTTCCGGGGCTTACCAACGGCTCCGGTAAGCTCGGTCCTCCAAGGGCATAGAGACGAAGTGTGGGCCATCTTGCCCTCGCTGAACTTCCTGTCCAGTGAACGGCCATATTAGATTGCTTCTGGGGCTTACCGACAGCTCCGGTAAGCTCGGAAATGACCAGGAAGCTGTGGGGGTGAGGGGTGATCTGGGGGCTTGGGTTTCACTTCTAGCGCCGCCTCTATAAAAAAGTGATCCCACAGCAAATCTATGCTTCAGTTGTAAGTGAACACAGTGAGAGGCCAGTACCAATCACTCACTGTGTTCATTTAGAACAGGAAAGGTCTGGTTAATGGAAAATTGACTGGCCCCTATCCCTGCTCTCCATCCTGTCACGTACCTAGTGGATGAGCCCGATCTTACGGCTCCGACTCGAGGCCCCTGGTAGAGTGAATAAGAGGCACAGGAGTCAGGAGGAGTGGCACGGGTGCCAGGCAGGATCAACAGCAGGTGGTAGGTCTTAGTGGGCGCGCGCGTGCATTAGCACCTGCGATCGCACACCAGCACGTCCAGAACGCCTGTTACTGCCAGGATCCTCTTGACACATCCCCCGCAGCAGCTGACGGGAGAGGAGAGGTGGGGAAGCCGGCCGTGCTTTGGGGGGGGGGGGGCACATCACGAGGGAGACCCAAGCAGCAGTGGGAATTGGCGCCACCTTAGATGGTAGGGTGGTGCCAGGGGAAGGCTGGCAGCCTTAGGCCTGGGGGGCAAGTCCAGTCAAGTAGCCCATTGAACAGCCGAATCAGCTCACCATCCATGGCCCACCTGGTTTTTCAATGCAGCCTCACCAGTGCCAGTGCCCATCAATGCAGCCTGTGGAGTAATGCACACCACAGCCTCCTGGGGGGTAATGCTCCTGGTCCTGGGGTCAAGTTGCAGCCAGCGCCCAGCCCCGCAGCCAGTGCGTCCCGAATCCCTGGCACGCACTGCCTCTGCCTGCTTCCAAGAATCCGGGCCCAGGGAGTTGTAGTTTCTACTGCGCTGCTCTGATTTCCACCCACCGGGAGCTTGAGCGTGGACTACAACTCCCGGAATGCCAACAGCTAGGGTATGCCGCTGTGGCCGTGCTCCCCGACCCTACTTCCTAGAGCAGAATAAAAAAAGAAAATGGTAGTGGGCAGCGGCTGCCGGCCGTTTTAGAACATAAGTTTGTGCGGCCTGGGAGGCAATTTCCACCCTGCCCCCTGGCCCAGCTCTCCCCTGGGTGGTGCCCAGGCACTCCCAGTGCTCCCACCTATGGAGAGAGAAGCCTCTTTCCTTACCTTGAAAACTATTCCAGTTTAATTACCATTGCTGTGTATGTGGTTGTGCGGTGTTGTTGTTGTTACTGGGGTAGATTCAAGAAGCAATTGCGCCTGTGTAACCATAGATACGCAGCGCAATTGCTTACTTGCCTGGCGTAACGAGTGCTCCTGATTCAGGAACCTCGTTACGCCGACTGCAGCCTAAGATATGCGCGGCATAAGGCTCTTATGCCCGCATATCTTAGGCTGCATTCTTGCGATGGCCGCTAGGTGGCGTTCCCGTTGTGCTCAGCGTATAGTATGCAAATTGCATACTAACACCGATTCACAACGTTGCGCGAGCCCTGCGTACGGAATTTACGTTGTTTCCGTACGGCGTGTTTAGCGTAAGGCTGCCCCTTCTAATAGCAGGGGCAGCCAATGCTAAAGTATACCCGTCGTTCCCGCGTCGCGACGTTCAAATTTTACGTAATTTGCGTAAGTGATTCGTGAATGGCGCTGGACGCCATTCACGTTCACTTTGAAGCAAATGACGTCCTTGCGACGTCATTTGCCGCAATGCACGACGGGAAAGTTTCCCGACGGAGCATGCGCTCTACGCTCGGCGCGCTCCCTACGGAAACATTTACATTAGGCGCCCTTACGCAGGGCAAGTTTACACAGCGCACACGCAATTTACGGAGCTACTGCTCCGTGAATCGCGGGTAGCGCAGTAAATTTGCAGGGGGCGCGGAGCAAAAACTTTGCCCTGCGCCTCCGCAAGAAGGGGGCAAATCTACCTGAATCCGGGCCATTGTGTGTATGTGGTTGTGTGGTGTTGTTGTTGTTGTTGTTGTTATCCCCGGACATTGTCCTACTTAGCATTTCGCTAAAACTACGTGTATCGGTATTGCCTGGACCTTAGAATTTCAGATTTTTTTGTGAGTTTATTTAAGGATTAGCTAAAAGATTCATTATATATATATATTTTTTTGCGGTGCCATTATCCCCTTGCATACATAGTGAAGGTTAGGAGTATTTTTACATCATCCCTCCCGTAGGAGAGGCCGCTGCCGCGTTTTTCGAGGCTGATGTTGCCTATAACCAGAAGGAAATCTATTTTTCCCACGGGACCGGCAGCATGCAGAGAAGCGGCCGCTTCCGTATTCTGCAATCATTAATTCATGTCTGACTGGGTGACTCCCTGCAAGGTCACAATCCTCACATCCACCTACCCCGAGTCCTAGACTGAAAGCCATCCTGTGTGCTAATGGAATATTTATATCTCCCGGAATAATAATAATAATAATAATATGAAGGGTCGTCTACTTCCCAAGAGCTTCCTTCTAGGATTGGGAACGAGGAGGAGGCTTCAACATAACGAGCTCTCCTTAGTAATTATACTGATGGGGACCCTGATGTAAGGGGGACACTGATGTAAGGGGAGGCTCTGATGGGTACCTGATGTAAAGGGGAACTCTGATCAGGACCTGATGTAAGGGGAGGGGGGCTCGGATAGGGACCCTGATGTAAGGGGGACACTGATGTAAGGGGGAACTCTGATGGGGACCCTGATGTGAAGAGGAACTCTGATGGGGACCTGATGTAAAGGGGGCTCTGATGGGGACACTGATGTAAGGGGGACTCTGATGGGGACCTGATGTAAAGGGGGCTCTGATGGGGACCTGATGTAAGGGGGAACTCTGATCAGGACCTGATGTAAAGGGGGCTCTGATGGGGACCTGGTGTAAGGGGGGCTCTGATGGGGACCCTGATGTAAGGGGGGGCTCTGATGGGTACGTGATATAAGGGGGAACGCTGATGGGGACCTGATTTAAGGGGGCTCAGGTGGGGACCTGATGTTAGGGGGGACTCTGATGGGGACCTGATGTAAGGGGGAACTCTGATGGGGACCCTGATGTCAGAGGGTACTCTAATGTAAGGGGGAACTCTGATGGGGACACTGATGTAAGGGGGAACTCTGATGGGGACCCTGATGTAAGGGAGAACTCTGATGGGGACCCTGATGTAAGGGAGAACTCTGATGGGGACCCTAATGTAAGGGAGAACTCTGATGGGGACCCTGATGTAAGGGGAAACTCTGATGGGGACACTGATGTAAGGTGGACTCTGATGGGGACACTGATGTAAGGGGGAACTCTGATGGGGACACTGATGTAAGGGGGAACTCTGATGGGGACACTGATGTAAGGGGAAACTCTGATGGGGACACTGATGTAAGGGGGGACACTGATGTAAGGGAGAACTCTGATGGGGACACTGATGTAAGGGGGGACTCTGATGGGAACCCTGAGGTAAGGGGGAACTCTGATGGGGACCCTGATGTAAGGGGGAACTCTGATGGGAACCCTGATGTAAGGTGGAACTCTGATGGGAACCCTGAGGTAAGGGGGAACTCTGATGGGGACATTGATGTAAGGGAGAACTCTGATGGGGACCTGATGTAAGGGGGGAACTCTGATGGGGACACTGATGTAAGGGGGACTCTGATGGACACCCTAAAGAAAGGGGTGGTTCATTTTAATTCAAGGAAAGGTGAACATTCTTGCTTCTTCACATCTGCATTGTTTCTAGTGTTATAATTGTTGATTTGTTGTCATTATTATCCTCAGATTCCTGTGTTGTTGTACTCGTCTCTCTGTGTCCATGTGCAATGGGAGTGACTTTATAATTATCAACTGCTGCACCTGCAGGGATCTAATGAGGGAAGTGGCAGGGTCTGCATCCCTTTAGATGTGATTTCCTATTGGGAGGATCTCACCTAAAAATGACATTTGCGTTGCAGGGGATGCCCAAAATCTGACTTGTATCTTAGTGCAGAAAATCAGTGAACCAATCACACAAGCAGGAAATGACACATCTTTGGGTGGGGGGGGGGGGGAGCTCTGTGTATCATCTGTATACAGAGCGCCTCCAGATGGCCATATTGTATATTACAGGAAATGACAGCGGCTGCCGATTGAAAAGGAATTTTTAATAACATCCAATGACGATGTGCCTCGTGGGGCTGGACATGCTATTTTCTTTTTTGAATTATTTGCTACAATTTTCTTCCCATGAAAGCGTATTTTGCCTTTACACTACATCCAATCGGAAGCGGCGAGCGTTCTCAGCCAGTGAGGCAGAGAGAAGAGCGATGGTGATGTACAAAGTGCGATAAGCCGTGACATTGGCTCTCCGGGAGTGATGGTTGTCTATGGGGCTCTGCGCTTTCTACTTCATCCTTTTCCTTCTCAATGCTTTGCAGACCAATCACGACTCCTATTCCTGGAGAGAAAATTCACCTCAAGGAGAAACATGGGAGGAAATCACCAAATAGAATCATCTGTGCTTCTGTTCTGGAGACTCTGATGAGGAATCTGATGTAAGGGGGACTCTGATAGGGACCCTGATGTAAGGGGGACTCTGATAGGGACCCTGATGTAAGGGGGACTCTGATGAGGATCTGATGTACAGAAAGCTTTGATAGGGACCCTGATGTAAGCCCTCTCCTCTCTCCTCGCCGCTCTCTCTCCTTGCCGCTCTCTCTCCTCGCCTCTGTCTCTCCTCTCTCTCCTTTCTCTCTCCTCTATCTCCTCGCCGCTCTCTCTCCTCTCCTCTCTCTCCTCGCCTCTCTCTCTCCTCGCCGCTCTCTCTCCTTGCCGCTCTCTCTCCTCGCCTCTTTCTCTCCTCTCTCTCCTCGCCTCTCTCTCTCCTCTCCTCTCTCTCCTCGCCGCTCTCTCTCATCTCCTCTCTCTCCTCGCCGCTCTCTCCTCGCCGCTCTCTCTCCTCTCCTCTCTCTCCTTGCCGCTCTCTCTCCTCTCCTCTCTCTCCTAGCCGCTCCCTCTCCTCTCCTCTCTCTCCTCGCCGCTCTCTCTCCTCTCCTCTCCTCTCTCTCCTCGCCGCTCTCTCTCCTTGCCTCTCTCTCCTCTCCTCTCTCTCCTTGCCACTCTATCTGCTCTCCTCTCTCTGCTCGCCGCTCTCTCTCCTCTCCTCTCTCTTCTCGCCGCTCTCTCTCCTCGCCTCTCTCTCTCCTCTCCTCTCTCTCCTCGCCTCTCTCTGTCCTCTCCTCTCTCTCCTCGTCTCTCTCCTCGCCGCTCTCTCTCCTCTCTCTCTCCTTGCCGCTCTCTCTTCTCTCTCTCTCCTCTCTCTCCTCGCCGCTCTCTCTCTTCTCCTCTTTCTCCTCTCCTCTCTCTCTCCTCTCCTCGCCGCTCTCTCTCCTCGCCTCTCTCTCTCCTCTCCTCTCTCTCCTCGCCGCTCTCTCTCTTCTCCTCTCTCTCCTCGCCGCTCTCTCTCCTCTCCTCTCTCTCCTCACCGCTCTCTCTTCTCTCCTCTCTCTCCTCGCCACTCTCTCTCCTCTCCTCTCTCTCCTCGCCGCTCTCTCTCCTCTCCTACTTTTTCAAGCCACTGTTTATCCCACTGGATTTTTTATTTTTATTTTTATCTTCTAAGTTCCTAATTTCTTTCAGCGCTGTTGTGTGGTCACATGATCTCTTCCTGTTCTTTGGCATCTGCTGGAAAAGATCCTCAGGGGAGGGGCTTCTATTACTCTGCTGATGTACACTTTCTACATTGTAAGTCTGTGTCTGGCCAGCCCTGATTGGTGCTGTGCCGGTCACATGACTTAAAATGTAGAAGATGTAAGGGGGACTCTGATGAGGATCTGATGTACAGAAAGCTTTGATAGGGACCCTGATGTAAGCCCTCTCCTCTCTCCTCGCCGCTCTCTCTCCTTGCCGCTCTCTCTCCTCGCCTCTGTCTCTCCTCTCTCTCCTTTCTCTCTCCTCTATCTCCTCGCCGCTCTCTCTCCTCTCCTCTCTCTCCTCGCCTCTCTCTCTCCTCGCCGCTCTCTCTCCTTGCCGCTCTCTCTCCTCGCCTCTTTCTCTCCTCTCTCTCCTCGCCTCTCTCTCTCCTCTCCTCTCTCTCCTCGCCGCTCTCTCTCATCTCCTCTCTCTCCTCGCCGCTCTCTCCTCGCCGCTCTCTCTCCTCTCCTCTCTCTCCTTGCCGCTCTCTCTCCTCTCCTCTCTCTCCTAGCCGCTCCCTCTCCTCTCCTCTCCTCTCTCTCCTCGCCGCTCTCTCTCCTCTCCTCTCCTCTCTCTCCTCGCCGCTCTCTCTCCTTGCCTCTCTCTCCTCTCCTCTCTCTCCTTGCCACTCTATCTGCTCTCCTCTCTCTGCTCGCCGCTCTCTCTCCTCTCCTCTCTCTTCTCGCCGCTCTCTCTCCTCGCCTCTCTCTCTCCTCTCCTCTCTCTCCTCGCCTCTCTCTGTCCTCTCCTCTCTCTCCTCGTCTCTCTCCTCGCCGCTCTCTCTCCTCTCTCTCTCCTCGCCGCTCTCTCTTCTCTCTCTCTCCTCTCTCTCCTCGCCGCTCTCTCTCTTCTCCTCTTTCTCCTCTCCTCTCTCTCTCCTCTCCTCGCCGCTCTCTCTCCTCGCCTCTCTCTCTCCTCTCCTCTCTCTCCTCGCCGCTCTCTCTCTTCTCCTCTCTCTCCTCGCCGCTCTCTCTCCTCTCCTCTCTCTCCTCACCGCTCTCTCTTCTCTCCTCTCTCTCCTCGCCACTCTCTCTCCTCTCCTCTCTCTCCTCGCCGCTCTCTCTCCTCTCCTACTTTTTCAAGCCACTGTTTATCCCACTGGATTTTTTATTTTTATTTTTATCTTCTAAGTCCCTAATTTCTTTCAGCGCTGTTGTGTGGTCACATGATCTCTTCCTGTTCTTTGGCATCTGCTGGAAAAGATCCTCAGGGGAGGGGCTTCTATTACTCTGCTGATGTACACTTTCTACATTGTAAGTCTGTGTCTGGCCAGCCCTGATTGGTGCTGTGCCGGTCACATTACTTAAAAAAAAAACAGTTACAGATTACGTACTTTCCTATTAGGGCCATTTCCATTGCCTCTCCTGCAACTTACTTATACAACCTGAGGACCCCTGACAAGTCGCTTTCCCCATCTTAGTTGGGGTAGGCGGTACACTTTGGTAGGGGGGGATCAGCCACGCCCATTGACCTTTGACCTCTGGGAACCCACCCTATGACCTTTGACCTCTGGGGGAGGTCCCTGTTCCAGATTCTGAGTCCTAGCCTTATTCTTTAATGGGAAAACGTAACCCTAACCCCTAACCCTAGCCTTATTCTTCGATGGGAAACACTAATCTTAGCCTTATTCTTCAATGGTAAACCCTAACCCTGACCCTAACCCTAACCCCTAACCCTAGCCTTATTCTTCAATGGGAAACCCTAACTCTGACCCTAACCCTAGCCTTATTCTTCAATGCGGGAAACCCTGACCCTAACCCTAACCCCTTTCTTCAATGAGAAACCCTAACCTTAGCCTTATTCTTAAATGGGAAAACCTAACCCTAACCCCTAACCCTAGCCCTATTCTTCAATGGGAAACCCTAACCTTAGCCTTATTCTTCAATGTGGGAAACCCTAACCCTAACCCCTAACCCTAGCCCTATTCTTCAATGGGAAACCCTAACCTTAGCCTTATTCTTCAATGGTAAACCATAACCCTGACCCTAACCCTAGCCCTATTCTTCAATGTGGGAAACCCTGACCCATAACCCTAGCCTTATTCTTCAATGGGAAACCCTAACCTTAGCCTTATTCTTCAATGGTAAACCCTAACCCTGACCCTGACCCTAGCCCTAGCCCTATTTTTCAATGGGAAACCCTGGCCCTAACCCTAACCCTAGCCTTATTCTTCAATAGGAAACCCTAACCCTAGCCTTATTCTTCAATGTGGGAAACCCTAACCCCTAACCCTAGCCCTATTCCTCAATGGGAAACCCTAACCTTAGCCTTATTCTTCAATGGTAAACCATAACCCTGACCCTAACCCTAGCCTTATTCTTCAATGTGGGAAACCCTGACCCCTAACCCTAGCCTTATTCTTCAATGGGAAACCCTAACCTTAGCCTTATTCTTCAATGGTAAACCCTAACCCTGACCCTAACCCTAAACCCTAACCCTAGCCGTATTCTTCAATGGGAAACCCTAACCCTGACCCTAACCCCTAACCCTAGCCTTATTCTTCAATGCGGGAAACCCTGACCCTTACCCTAACCCCTTTCTTCAATGAGAAACCCTAACCTTAGCCTTATTCTTCAATGGTAAACCCTAACCTTGACCCTAACCCCTAACCCTAGCCTTATTCTTCAATGGGAAACCCTAACCCTGACCCTAACCACTTACCCTAGCCTTATTTTTCAATGGGAAACCCTAACCCCAACCTTAGCCTTATTCTTCAATGGGGAACCCTAACCCTGACCCTAACCCTAATCCTAGCCTTATTCTTCAATGGTAAACCCTAACCCTGACCCTAACCCTAACCCTAGCCTTATTCTTCAATGGAAAACCCTAACCCTGACCCTAACCCTAACCACTAACCCTAGCCTTATTTTTCATGGGAAACCCTAACCCTAACCCTAACCTTAGCCTTATTCTTCAATGGGGAACCCTAACCCTGACCCTAACCCCTAACCCTAGCCTTATTTTTTTTTAAAAACAGTTACAGATTACGTTCTTTCCTATTAGGGTCGTTTCCATTGCCTCTCCTGCAACTTACTTATACAACCTGAGGACCCCATACAAGTCGCTTTCCCCGTCTTAGTTGGGGTAGGCGGTACACTTTGGTAGGGGTGGATCAGCCACACCCATTGACCTTTGACCTCTGGGAACCCGCTCTATGACCTTTGACCTCTGAGGGAGGTCCCTGTTTCAGATCCTGAGTCCTAGCCTTATTCTTCAATGGGAAAACCTAACCCTAACCCCTAACCCTAGCCTTATTCTTCAATGTGGGAAACCCTGACCCTAACCCCTAACCCTAGCCCTATTCTTCAATGGGAAACCCTAACCTTAGCCTTATTCTTCAATGGTAAACCCTAACCCTGACCCTAACCCTAGCCATATAATTCAAAGGGAAACCCTAACCCTGACCATAACCCCTAACCCTAGCCCTATTCTTCAATGGGAAACCCTAACCTTAGCCTTATTCTTCAATGGTAAACCATAACCCTGACCCTAACCCTAGCCTTATTCTTCAATGTGGGAAACCCTGACCCCTAACCCTAGCCTTATTCTTCAATGGGAAACCCTAACCTTAGCCTTATTCTTCAATGGTAAACCCTAACCCTGACCCTGACCCTAACCCTAGCCCTAGCCCTATTTTTCAATGGGAAACCCTAACCCTGGCCCTAACCCTAACCCTAGCCTTATTCTTCAATAGGAAACCCTAACCCTAGCCTTATTCTTCAATGTGGGAAACCCTAACCCTAACCCCTAACCCTAGCCCTATTCTTCAATGGGAAACCCTAACCTTAGCCTTATTCTTCAATGGTAAACCATAACCCTGACCCTAACCCTAGCCTTATTTTTCAATGTGGGAAACCCTGACCCCTAACCCTAGCCTTATTCTTCAATGGGAAACCCTAACCTTAGCCTTATTCTTCAATGGTAAACCCTAACCCTGACCCTAACCCTAAACCCTAACCCTAGCCGTATTCTTCAATGGGAAACCCTAACCCTGACCCTAACCCCTAACCCTAGCCTTATTCTTCAATGCGGGAAACCCTGACCCTTACCCTAACCCCTTTCTTCAATGAGAAACCCTAACCTTAGCCTTATTCTTCAATGGTAAACCCTAACCTTGACCCTAACCCCTAACCCTAGCCTTATTCTTCAATGGGAAACCCTAACCCTGACCCTAACCACTTACCCTAGCCTTATTTTTCAATGGGAAACCCTAACCCCAACCTTAGCCTTATTCTTCAATGGGGAACCCTAACCCTGACCCTAACCCTAATCCTAGCCTTATTCTTCAATGGTAAACCCTAACCCTGACCCTAACCCTAACCCTAGCCTTATTCTTCAATGGAAAACCCTAACCCTGACCCTAACCCTACCCACTAACCCTAGCCTTATTTTTCATGGGAAACCCTAACCCTAACCCTAACCTTAGCCTTATTCTTCAATGGGGAACCCTAACCCTGACCCTAACCCTAACCCCTAACCCTAGCCTTATTTTTTTTTAAAAACAGTTACAGATTACGTTCTTTCCTATTAGGGTCGTTTCCATTGCCTCTCCTGCAACTTACTTATACAACCTGAGGACCCCATACAAGTCGCTTTCCCCGTCTTAGTTGGGGTAGGCGGTACACTTTGGTAGGGGTGGATCAGCCACACCCATTGACCTTTGACCTCTGGGAACCCGCTCTATGACCTTTGACCTCTGAGGGAGGTCCCTGTTTCAGATCCTGAGTCCTAGCCTTATTCTTCAATGGGAAAACCTAACCCTAACCCCTAGCCTTATTCTTCAATGTGGGAAACCCTGACCCTAACCCCTAAACCTAGCCCTATTCTTCAATGGGAAACCCTAACCTTAGCCTTATTCTTCAATGGTAAACCCTAACCCTGACCCTAACCCTAACCCCTAACCCTAGCCTTATTCTTCAATGGGAAACCCTAACCCTGACCCTAACCACTAACCCTAGCCTTATTCTTCAATGCGGGAAACCCTGACCCTAACCCTAACCCCTTTCTTCAACGAGAAACCCTAACCTTAGCCTTATTCTTCAATGGTAAACCCTAACCCTGACCCTAACCCCTAACCACTATCCCTAGCCTTATTCTTCAATGGGAAACCCTAACCCTGACTCTAACCACTAACCCTAGCCTTATTCTTCAATGCGGGAAACCCTGACCCTAACCCTAACCCCTTTCTTCAATGAGAAACCCTAACCTTATTCTTCAATGGTAAACCCTAACCCTGACCCTAACCCCTAACCCTAGCCTTATTCTTCAATGGGAAACCCTAACCCTGACCATAACCCCTAACCCTAGCATTATTCTTCAATGTGGGAAACCCTGACCCTAACCCTAAACCCTAACCCTAGCCCTATTCTTCAATGAGAAACCCTAACCTTAGCCTTATTCTTCAATGGTAAACCCTAACCCTGACCCTAACCCTAACCCCTAACCCTAGCCTTATTCTTCAATGGGAAACCCTAACCCTGACCCTAACCACTAACCCTAGCCTTATTCTTCAATGCGGGAAACCCTGACCCTAACCCTAACCCCTTTCTTCAATGAGAAACCCTAACCTTAGCCTTATTCTTCAATGGTAAACCCTAACCCTGACCCTAACCCCTAACCCTAGCCTTATTCTTCAATGGGAAACCCTAACCCTAACCACTAACCCTAGCCTTATTTTTCAATGGGAAACCCTAACCCTAACCTTAGCCTTATTCTTCAATGGGGAACCCTAACCCTGACCCTGACCCTAGCCTTATTCTTCAATGGTAAACCCTAACCCTGACCCTAACCCTAACCACTAACCCTAGCCTTATTTTTCAATGGGAAACCCTAAACCTAACCTTAACCTTATTCTTCAATGGGGAACCCTAACCCTGACCCTAACCCTAACCCTAGCCTTATTCTTCAATGGGAAACCCTAACCCTGACCCTAACCCTAGCCTTATTCTTCAATGGGAAACCCTAACCCTGACCCTAACCACTAACCCTAGTCTTATTTTTCAATGGGAAACTCTAACCCTGACCCTAACCCTGAAATAATAGTATCTTTGATACCAATGTTGCCTTGATTTTATACCAAACGACTCATGGGATAGCTGTCACTGCATTCCGAATTCTATCTCTGATGCATCCTGGATGTTGTCTTATAATCTTCTAAGGAAGCCATATTTAGGGCGAAACACGTCAAGATGATTTACTTCAAGCAACATACTTGTGGCATTTCTAAACTACAATATACATCATTTATGGTATAAATTATGTGGTCTCAAAGGACTTTCCTTCAGATGGTTTCTGATGCAATTTTATGGAAATCTTTAATAAACCTTGTTAATTGTTTTTATTACAAATATGTTTTGTTAATAAAGAATAACTTATTAGAAAAAAATGTTTATAATAATTCATAGTTTATAAAATTATTAAATAATATAAAAAAGGTAAAAACAAATAAATTGTCAGGAATATGAATCAGACCGAGACAGAAGTACAGTTAAATCACACTTGTTTAATAATGAAATAAAAAGGTAAGCTTAGTCAAAACATAGCCAGAGTTCAGCAACCGGATCGGGTAGTCAATGTCCAAGAGCCAGCGATAAAGGTAGTAGTTCAGCAAGCAGGATCTGTAGCCAGAGGGAACATAGTCAAACAGGTCTTCAACAGGAACGCAGGAGAAAGTCTCTTGTGATGTTAACACAGGCGAAGGCAGAGAGCAAATGAACTGGAAGGCTTTAAGTAGGCAGAGCTGACGAGCCGGATCATCAACAGGTGGATCACTGCGGAGAGATGGGAGCTGGCAATTAGCTGAGAGCTGAGCGGCCATCACGGAGAAGGAAGGGCTGAGCCCAGCCCTGACAATAATGTAAAAAACAAACCGTGGAGGAGATTGTGCGTATATGAACCAACGTTGTATAGAAATGATCAGTGGCGGTTCATCCATAGAGGGCGCCGGAGCGCCGCTCCCCTCTGGCTCTCGCACAGCCACTAAAATACATAAATTCATGCATTGCATGAATCTATGTATTTTCGCCGCTGCCACCCACTATTCAGATGGCCGGATGGTGAGCGCCGGCCACCTGATTAACGACAGTTGGTTGGCTGTGTGGAAGTGCCTATCAGAGCCAGCGGCTCTCCGAGTACAGCCCTCAGGCTGTAGTCGGCTTCCGAATGCTTATCCTCAGGACGTACCGGCGGTGCGTTCCTTGGATAAGACTGACAGGCGTCTCAGCCAATCAGGTTCACCGGTTCTGGTTACCGGTAACCTGATTGGCTGAAGCGTCTTCGAGGGCGGGAGAAGACATCGAGGGACGTGGAAGGAGGATGGCTGACCCCCAGAAAGATAAGTGCCGGGGAGGCATTTTACAGGGCACAGCGGCGACAATGGGCACAGTGGCGACAATGGGCACAGTGGCATCAATGGGCACAGTGGCATCAATGGGCACAGTGGCGACAATGGGCACAGTGGCGACAATTAAAGGGCACAGTGGCATCAATGGGCACAGTGGTGACAATTAAAGGGCACAGTGGCATCAATGGGCACAGTGGCGACAAGTAAAGGGCACAGTGGTGACAATTAAAGGGCACAGTGGTGACAATTAAAGGGCACAGTGGCGACAATTGATGGGCACAGTGACTGCGTTTGATGGCATGGCACAGTGGTGACAATTGATGGCACAGTTGCTGTGTTTGATGGCATGGCACAGTGACTGCATTTGATGGCATGGCACAGTGGTGACAATTGATGGCACAGTGGCTGCGTTTGATGGCATGGCACAGTGACTGCATTTGATGGCATGGCACAGCGGTTGCGTTTGATGGCATGGCACAGTGGTGACAATTGATGGCACAGTGGCTGCATTCGATGGGCACAGTGAGGCTGCAATTGTTTTTTTTTTCATTTGCGCCCCAAATTTGAGCACCAGCCGCCACTGGAAATGATACTCGCTAACCTTGATCCAGGCTGCTAATTGTAAACTAAGACCATAGGAGTGGAAGGGCCATGATCAATAATGGTTACTTCCCTTACGGCTGGGTCATTCGTTATTTTACTCACCTTCTTTATTGCTTCTGTTCTTTTCTGAAGTAATTATGGGATTCTAGAGAGCCGGTGAAGTTCCCGTTGAGGTTCCCGGTGGGGTTCCCATTGAGGTTCCCGGTGGGGTTCCCGGTGAGGTCACTATAATCAAAGAGCAAATTCTTTTTTTTATATAATTATCCTTTAAATAAAAAATTCCCACCAGCCTTTGATAGATCTCATCTACTTTTTTTTTTTTTGGACTAATACATGAAGATCCGGTCCCTAGCAGAGCCTGTTGGAACTCGCCGGGCCGGCCGAGCCGGGAAAGTGTTAGGTGTTATCTTCGCTTGATTTTGTCATCACATCTTTACACGTTTGGATCTTCATACATTTTTATTAGCCTTCGGAGAGAGCGAGGCTGAACATGCTCGGCGGCGAGGAGCATTTCATGTCTACGCCGTTCTATTTCCGAGACATTTATTTATGCATTACCTTTTTTTTCCCGACTAACTATGAAGAAAACACTCCGTCCCCCTAGAGATGATTTTATTTTATTTTTTATTTTTCCTTCCCCAGGAGTCTCAGCTCTGCAATTAGTTGGCTCTCAGATATAACCGCGGACTGTTCACCAATTAGCAGCCTTGCGATAAATTAATCGCTTACTTCTCCTAAAGGTGAAGTGTATTGCACGGTTTTGCCGTCCCCGTTATTTAAAAAAAAAATTGTTTTTGTTATATTCAAAAAAGAGAAGCCAGCTTCTCGGTATCATCCAAAATAATAAAAATAAAAAAATGTATTCGCTACATAGTGAAGTTCAGTGGATAGGCAGACTTACGCATTTCGCCTAAGAAACCAACATAGAGAAAAATAAAAATAAAAATAAAAAACAACCCCCCCCCCAAAAAAAAACCATAAATGGGCAGACCGCGGACTGTTCACCAATTAGAAGCCTTATGTCATGGATATGCAATAGTCTGGCAGCTTACTTGTTTCCATCTGTCCATTAAGAGGCCTGACTCTGTTCTGGTTACCTTCTTATGTCCTCTCCTTCCTGTATGGCCCCACCCAGGCCATCCCAGGAAGTCTATATTAACCATTGCACTACAGGTCTGCTTTGCTGTTCAACAGTGTTGTTTGCTCAAGTTCCTGTCTGCAGTGTGCTATGATTACCTCTCTGTGTACCGTTTTTGGCTCGTCCCTGACTTCTCCTGTTTGCCTGTGCCCCTGACCTTTTGCCTGTCCCTCGGTTACCCCTGTCTGCCTGTTGCCCCCGACCTCGGCTTACCCACCACTACCGTTTGTCCTGCCTGCTGCTTCCTCTCTCTCTCTGCGGAGCGTGACCTAAGGGATCCCAGGGGTCGCGACCTGGATCCAGCTGAGGCGAAGGCCATCCTCACCACTAGAGGCTCTGGTGAACACAAAGCTGGGTCTTAGACTCCGTGCCCTGGGCGATCTTGGGTTCGCTTCCTCTCTGATCGCATCAGTCGGCTATAGGGTTCACTACCCTGTGGTGCATCCCTGACCCCCACGGGGTGCACTTGTCACCTGGCCACAGGTTACCTGACACCTTGCAATAAATGAACCGCTTACTTCCCCTAAAGGTGAAGTGTATTGCAACGTTTTGCCGTCCCCGTTATTTCTCGTTATTTTAAAAATAACTATTTTTGTTATATTCAACAAAGAGAAGCCAGCTACTCTGTATCATCCAAAAAATGAAAAAAAAAATGTATTCGCTACATAGTGAAGTTCAGTGGATAGGCAGACTTACGCATTTCGCCTAAGAAACCTTACCCATAGCACCATAGCACACTTTGTACACACGATTGGAATTTCTGATGAAAAATTTAGACGGAATTTTTTCATCAGATATTCCGACCGTGTGTTTCGCCTAAGAAACCAACATAGAAAAGTGATGGCAGAAAAAGACTGAGGCCCCATACACACGATAGAATTTATCCGCAGATACGGTTCAGCGGACCGTATCCGCGGATAAATCCTCTCTAAGATTTCAGAGGATTTCAATGCGATGGCGTGTACACACCATCGCATTGAAATCCGCGCTGAAATCCTCTGCCGATGACGTGTCGCGCCGTCGCCGCTATTATGACGCGGCGACGGGCGCGACGCTGTCATATAAGGAATTCCACGCATGCGTCTATTCATTACGGCGCGTGCGGGGAATCCCTTTGGACGGATGGATCCGGTAAGTCTGTACAGACGAGCGGATCCATCCGTTGGAATGGATTCCAGCAGATAGATATTCTGTGCATGTCGACAAATATTTATCTGCTGGAAATCCATTCCAGGGGAGATTTATCTGCGGATAAATATCCGTTGGCGTGTACACACCATAGGATCTATCCGCAGAAACCCATTTGATGGGATTTATCTGCGGATAGATTCTATGGTGTGTATGGGGCCTGAGTAGTCCATCGAGTCTGCCCATTTATGTTTTTTTTTTTGGAGGGGGGGGTTTGTTTTTTATTAAAAAAATAATTATTGGTTTGTCTGACTTTAGATCTATGTTTATCCCAAGCAAAAATCGGGAAACTCGATGAACAGTCAATGATAAACGGCTTCCAAACATGAAGACATTTATTTATAATTGACTGTCCATCGAGTTTGCCCATTTTTTTTTGCTTTACCTTTTTTATTATATTTATTTATTTATTTATTTATTATTATTTATTTTTCGTTAACTTTGTTGTCTGATTATACAGAGCATCTGGAAAGTATTCACAGCGCTTCACTCTTTTTCTACGTTTTGTTATGTTACAGCCTTATTCCAAAATGGATTAACCACTTCCCGCCCGGTCCATAGTCAATTGACGTCCGGGAAGTGGTTGTGAAATCCTGACTGGACGTCTATTGAAGTCCTGCAGGATTTCATGCCGGCGCGCGCCTGTGGGGGGCGCGCAGCGCGGCGATCGGTTATGCGGGGTGTCAGTCTGACACCCTGCATCTCCGATCTCAGTAAAGAGCCTCCGACGGAGGCTCTTTACCGCGTGATCAGCCGTGTCCAACCACGGCTGATCACGATGTAAACAGGAAAAGCCGTTGATCGGCTCTTCCTCACTCGCGTCTGACAGACGAGAGTAGAGGAGAGCCGATCAGCGGCTCTCCTGACAGGGGGGGCTCGCACCGATTGTTCATCAGCACAGCCCCCCCTCGGATGCCAACACTGGACCACCAGGCAGTGCCCCCAGTGCTCAGTAGAGCAAAAAACAAAAAAAAACACCAATAAAAAAGTACCGATAAAAATCGCAGATCGCCGCCATTAGTAGCAGAAAAAAAAATATTACTAAAAATGCCATAAAACTACCCCCTATTTTGTAAACACTATGGCCCAGATTCACAGAGAGCGGGCGCACATTACGCCGCCGTAGCGCAAATAATATACGCTACGCCGACGCAGCGCAGAGAGGCAAGCATGGAATTCACAAAGCCAGTGCTCCCAAAACTGCGCTGGGTTTCGAAGGCGTACGCCGGCGTAGGTGGAAGTGGGCGTGAGCCATGCAAATGAGGCGTGACCCCATGCAAATGATGGTCCGAGCGCCAGACAGATACGTATCACAAATTGCGCATGCGCCGGGACGTGGACGCATCCCTCTGCGCATACTCACAATCACGTCGGAACAACTGCCTAAGATATGCCGGATCACTGCGTACGCCATGAACGTAATCTACGCCCAGCCAGACACACGTCCAACGTAAACAGCGTAAAATACGCCGGCTTGAGTTCCCTGGTGCAGACCTTTGCATGTCTGCTGCTGGGTTACACCTCCTTTATGGGGCTTAACTTTACGCCGGACGTATAACTTACGCGCACATCGCACAACATGCGTCGGGCGCACCCAGGTTCGTGAATCGCCGTATTTCCCTCATTTGCATGTTTAAATGACTAATCAATGGGAGCGGCACCATGCTCCCAGCCTAAATGTGCGCCCACCCTACGCCGGCGTAAGCAAGATACGTCGGCGGGGTGTAGCCTGTTTTTAGGCGCATCTCTGTTTGTGGGTCTGGCGCACAGATACGACGGAGCACATTTGCAGTTACGTCGGCATAACTTGTTATACGTCGGCGTAGGTGCTTTGTGAATCCGGGCCTCTAACTTTTGCGCAAACCAATCAATAAACGTTTATTGCGATTTTTTTACGAAAAATAGGTAGAACATACGTATCGGCCTAAACTCAGGAAAACATTTATTTTTATATATTTTTGGGGGATATTTATTCTAGAAAAAAGTAAAAAAATATTCTTTTTTTTTTTTTCAAAATTTCGCTCTATTTTTGTTTATAGCGCAAAAAATAAAAACCGCAGAGGCGATCAAATACAACCAAAAGAAAGCTCTATTTGTGGGGAAAAAAGGGCGCCAATTTTGTTTGGGAGCGGCGTCGCACGACCGCGCAATTGTCTGTTAAAGCGACGCAGTGCCGAATCGCAAAAAGTGGCCCCCGGTCATTGACCAGCAAAACGGATCCGGGGCTGAAGTAGTTAAGAAAGAAAAATATCTTCAAAGTATTATAAATAGTAATTTGCACCTAATGGGATACACGGTTCTTTATCCAAAGTGTGAAAAGGTAACAATGCCGAAAATCTAAAGAATAACCTTTATAAATGTTTTATAAATCGGACAAAGGAGGGAAAAGTGTGACCTTAAAATTGTGATAAATTATGCAAAAGTGTAAACTTTACTTGTTTATAAAGAAAACCCTTTTATTAAATGAGAAAATGAAATGAAATGTTAATAAGTAGCTTATTAAAAGTTGTATATAGAGCCAGGGGCGGACTGACCATTGGAGCACTCAGGCACTGCCCAAGGGCCCCATGCCACTAGGGGGCCCCATCAGGGTTGCCAGGCTCAATAAAACCAGGGACAGTATGTAAAAATCTGTGTTTTTTTTTTTTTTACATCTGTCCCTGATATGTCCGAAACCGACATGCTTTTGATGTGAAAATCCAGAGATTTTAACTGCCCCGCCTCTGCACTGCCTCCTGGCATGGTGGCCATCTGTAAGCCCAGGGGCCCCATAATCTTCTATTGCCCGGGGGCCCCATGAGTTGTCAGTCCGCCCCTGTATAGAGCGCTGAGACTTGTAGTCATATCTAAAGAGGAATTCCACGTATGGTATATTTTTTACATGTAACCAGGGCCGCTGATAAGCCAGTACAACTGGCCCTGTTGCAGGGGGCCCCCGGGCCAGCAGGGGCCCGGATGGCAACCCCCTTGGGGGGGGGGGGGGGGGGGGAGGGGCAGCATTCCTGGAGCTGGGCTTAAGAGGTGGCAATAGTATGATTTCAATATCTTTATAATATGTTTATTTGTGTACTGACTTGTATTTAAATTTTATTTAATACCATTAATAATAAATAAATATTTAAGTTTAAATTTATATAAAAAAAATATCAGAATACATTTTTTGACTCTAGAAACGTCATAAAAGTTATTTTTTTTTCATTTTTTTTTGGTTTTTGGAGTTGGTCTGTACCCCACGAGGGAGATCAGCTTCTTTCACAAAGAAATTGTTTTTACTGGAAACTGTTTATTTGTGTATGTATTTATTTATTCATTTGTTCCACGTTTCTGTTTAGCCAACACCGCGCTCAATCGGGAGAAGGCAGATTTCTGGATCTGCAAGGCCGAGCTGAAGTTCGCTCTTTCGGTAAATCTCCATTTCAGCATTTGTTTTTTCTTTTCTTGCATTTTATATGGGAATTGATCAGATGATGATTTTTCTTGAGTCAGTAAAAAATGTCTTAATGTCTTTATGGACATGTTTATTTCCAGTGCATAATTTAACCACTTCCATACCGGGGCCTATTCTGGCACTTCTCTCCTTCATGTAAAAATCAAATTTTTTTTGCTAGAAAATTACTCGCCAAACATTATATATTTTTTTAGCAGACACCCTAGGGAATAAAGTGGCGGTCATTTCAACTTTTTATCTCGCACGGTATTTGCGCAATAATTTTTCAAACGCCTTTTTTTTGGAAAAAAAAAAAACGGTTTCATGAATTAAAAAATAACAAAACAGTGGGCTAGATTCAAGTAGCGGGCGTAGCGTATGTTATTTACGCTATGCCGCCGCAACTTACACGGGCAAGTGCAGTATTCACAAAGCACTTGCTCCGTAAGTTGCGGCGGCGTAGCGTAAATCAGCCGGCGTAAGCGCGCCAAATTCAAATTTGCTAGAGGTGGGCGTGTTTTATGTAAATAAAACATGACCCCACGTAAATGACGTCTTTAACAAACGGCGCATGCGCCGTTCGTGAAAGAATCTCAGTGCGCATGCTCGAAATTCCGCCGCAAATCATCAATGCTTTCGAGGTGGACGGAATTTACGCAAAAGCCCTATTCGCGAACGACTTACGCAAACGACGTAAACAATTCAAAATTCGACGCGGGAACGACGTCCATACTTAACATTGCGTGCGCCTCATAGAAGCAGGAGCAACGTTCCCCCGGGAAAGCCTTATGCAAACGACGTAAAAAAATTCCGCCGGCGCACGTACGTTTGGGAATCGGCGTATCTAGGTAATTTGCATATTCTACCCTGAAAACGACGGAAGCGCCACCTAGCGGCCAGCGTAAGTATGCACCCTAAGATACGACGGCGTAAGAGACTTACGCCAGTCGGATCTTAGCCTAATTCCGGCGTATCTTTATTTTTTGATCACTTTTATTCATATTACAAGGAATGTAAACATCCCTTGTAATAGGAATAGGGTGTCACAGGTCCTCTTTATGGAGAGATGCGGGGTTTAATAAGACCTCACATCTCTCCTCCAGGCTGGAAAGCTTGAGGTCGGGAAAAAAATTCACAGATCTCATGCTTCCACCGTTTTTCGCGGCTTTGTTTACTTCCAGGCACCCAGGCATGACGTCATAACGTCGCGCCCGGGCATTCAACGGTCATAGAGATGACTGGTGACCATCTGGTACTTGCTGGCAATTAATGGCTGTCCTTTTGACAGCCAGGAATTGCCTAATTAAGGGGGTCCAACCCGCTATTAGCAAGGGGGACCTAATACAGGGGGTCCAACCAGCTACTAGCAAGGGGGATCCAATACAGGGGGTCCAACCTGCTACTAGCAAGGGGGACCTAATAAGGGGGTCCAACCTGCTACTAGCAAGGTGGACCTAATAAAGGGGGTCCAACCCAGTACTAGCAAGGGGGACCTAATACAGGGGGTCCAACCTGCTACTAGCAAGGGGGACCCAATACAGGGGGTCCAACCTGCTACTAGCAAGGGGGACCTAATACAGGGGGTCCAACCAGCTACTAGCAAGGGGGATCCAATACAGGTGGTCCAACCTGCTACTAGCAAGGGGGACCTAATAAAGGGGGTCCAACCCGCTACTAGCAAGGTGGACCTAATAAAGGAGGTCCAACCCAGTACTAGCAAGGGGGACCTAATACAGGGGGTCCAACCCAGTACTAGCAAGGGGGATCCAATACAGGGGGTCCAACCTGCTACTAGCAAGGGGGACCTAATACCGGGGGTCCAACCTGCTACTAGCAAGGTGGACCTAATAAAGGGGGTCCAACCCAGTACTAGCAAGGGGGACCTAATACAGGGGGTCCAACCCGCTACTAGCAAGGTGGACCTAATAAAGGAGGTCCAACCCAGTACTAGCAAGGGGGACCTAATACAGGGGGTCCAACCCAGTACTAGCAAGGGGGACCTAATCCAGGGGGTCCAACCCAGTACTAGCAAGGGGGATCCAATACAGGGGGTCCAACCTGCTACTAGCAAGGGGGACCTAATAAAGGGGGTCCACCCCGCTACTAGCAAGGTGGACCTAATACAGGGGGTCCAACCTGCTACTAGCAAGGGGGACCTAATAAGGGGGTCCAACCTGCTACTAGCAAGGTGGACCTAATAAAGGGGGTCCAACCCAGTACTAGCAAGGGGGACCTAATACAGGGGGTCCAACCTGCTACTAGCAAGGGGGACCCAATACAGGGGGTCCAACCTGCTACTAGCAAGGGGGACCTAATACAGGGGGTCCAACCAGCTACTAGCAAGGGGGATCCAATACAGGTGGTCCAACCTGCTACTAGCAAGGGGGACCTAATAAAGGGGGTCCAACCCGCTACTAGCAAGGTGGACCTAATAAAGGAGGTCCAACCCAGTACTAGCAAGGGGGACCTAATACAGGGGGTCCAACCCAGTACTAGCAAGGGGGATCCAATACAGGGGGTCCAACCTGCTACTAGCAAGGGGGACCTAATACCGGGGGTCCAACCTGCTACTAGCAAGGTGGACCTAATAAAGGGGGTCCAACCCAGTACTAGCAAGGGGGACCTAATACAGGGGGTCCAACCCGCTACTAGCAAGGTGGACCTAATAAAGGAGGTCCAACCCAGTACTAGCAAGGGGGACCTAATACAGGGGGTCCAACCCAGTACTAGCAAGGGGGACCTAATCCAGGGGGTCCAACCCAGTACTAGCAAGGGGGATCCAATACAGGGGGTCCAACCTGCTACTAGCAAGGGGGACCTAATAAAGGGGGTCCACCCCGCTACTAGCAAGGTGGACCTAATACAGGGGGTCCAACCTGCTACTAGCAAGGGGGACCTAATACAGGGGGTCCAACCCGCTACTAGCAAGGGGGACCTAATACAGGGGGTCCAACCTGCTACTAGCAAGGGGGACCTAATACAGGGGGTCCAACCCAGTACTAGCAAGGGGGACCTAATACAGGGGGTCCAACCTGCTACTAGCAAGGGGGACCTAATAAAGGGGGTCCAACCCGCTACTAGCAAGGTGGACATAATAAAGGAGGTCCAACCCAGTACTAGCAAAGGGAACCTAATAAAGGGGGTCCAACCTGCTACTAGCAAGGGGGACCTAATAAAGGGGGTCCAACCAGCTACTAGCAAGGTGGACCTAATACAGGGGGTCCAACCCGTTACTAGCAAGGGGGACCTAATACAGGGGGTCCAACCCAGTACTAGCAAGGGGGATCCAATACAGGGGGTCCAACCTGCTACTAGCAAGGGGGACCTAATACCGGGGGTCCAACCTGCTACTAGCAAGGTGGACCTAATAAAGGGGGTCCAACCCAGTACTAGCAAGGGGGACCTAATACAGGGGGTCCAACCTGCTACTAGCAAGGGGGACCTAATGAATTAGCCGGAGAGTGTATATCCTGTGTGTGAAGGGAAGTCTGTGGAGACATTTTAGTTTCTAATTTATCTTACTGCTGTTGGAGAAGCAACAGGCTTTGGAAAGTAGTTGGCTGATAGTTGGGTCATCCATCTGTTTTCTCGACCAATGATGCTCAAAGCGCAATCAGACCCTGACACGCTCTACTAGCCGAGCCATCTGTCTTTGTTGATCTCTTGTTGATAGAGTTCCAGCAAGCTGTAGGCTGGTCCTCTGTTGGTCTCTCGAGGACTGGACGAGCAGATGAGTGTCAGGTGGTACATTCATCCGTGATGCTTTGGCCTCGTGCACTCGGGACGTGCGAGCGAAGGTGTCCAACGTAGGAGAAAGCAGCTTAACCACTACAGTCCCGAGCCTCTTTCTGAGATTTGGTGGGTTTCATTTTTGCTAGAAAATTACTTAGAACCCCCCAAACATTATATATATTTTTTTTCTAACACCCTAGAGAATAAAATGGCGATCGTTGCAATACTTTCTGTCACACCGTATTTGTGCAGCGGTCTTACAAGCGCACTTTAAAAAAAATAAGACAACAGTAAAGTTAGCCCAATATTTTTTTATTGTGTAAAAGATAATGTTACGCCGAGTAAACATGTCACGCTTCAAAATTGTGCACACTCGTGGAATGGCGACAAACTTTTACCCTTAACCCCTTAACGCCCACCGCACGACTATTTACGTCCGCAAAATGGCACGGACAGGCAGATGGGCGTATATATACGTCCTTGCCTTCTAGCGGGTAGGGGGTCCGATCGGGACCCCCTCCGCTGCGTGCGGCAGGCAGATTCCCTCGGGGAGCGATCCGGGACGACGGCGCGGCTATTCGTTTATAGCCGCTCCGTCGCGATCGCTCCCCGGAGCTGAAGAACGGGGAGAGCCGTATGTAAACACGGCTTCCCCGTGCTTCACTGTGGCGGCGTATCGATCGAGTGATCCCTTTTATAGGGAGACTCGATCGATGACGTCAGTCCTACAGCCACACCCCCCTACAGTTGTAAACACACACTAGGTGAACCCTAACTCCTACAGCGCCCCCTGTGGTTTACTCCCAAACTGCAACTGTCATTTTCACAATAAACAATGCAATTTAAATGCATTTTTTGCTGTAAAAATGACAATGGTCCCAAAAATGTGTCAAAATTGTCCGAAGTGTCCGCCATAATGTCGTAGTCACGAAAAAAAACGCTGGTCGCCGCCAATAGTAGTAAAAAAAAAAAAAAATGTATAAAAATGCAATAAAACTATCCCCTATTTTGTAAACGCTATAAATTTTGCGCAAACCAATCGATAAACGCCTATTGCAATTTTTTTTACCAAAAATAGGTAGAAGAATACGTATCGGCCTAAACTGAGAAAAAAAACATTTTTATATATGTTTTTGGGGGATATTTATTATAGCAAAAAGTAAAAAATATTGAATTTTTTTCAAAATTGTCGCTCTATTTTTGTTTATAGCGCAAAAAATAAAAATCGCAGAGGGGATCAAATACCACCAAAAGAAAGCTCTATTTGTGGGGAAAAAAGGATGCCAATTTTGTTTGGGAGCCACGTCGCACGACCGCGCAATTGTCTGTTAAAGCGACGCAGTGCCGAATCGCAAAACCTGGCCTGGGCATTTAGCTGCAAAATGGTCCGGGGCTTAAGTGGCTAATAATCTCCACAGACGACGTTTAAAAAATTCTACAGGTTGCATATTTTGAGTTACAGAGGAGGTCTAGGGCTAGAATTATTGCTCTCGCTCTAACGATTGCGGCGATACCTCACATGTGTGGTTTGAACACCGTTTTCATATGCGGGTGCTGCTCACGTGTGCGTTAGCACCCTGCTATGGTATGGAGACGGGTGGGGGCCATCTTCCCTTCACTCGTCTCCATGTCAGGCTAAGGACAGGTCCGGATCGCCTCCGCCGCTACCGACGGCCACGGTAAGTGGCGGAGGGCACCGGAGCACGGCGGGAAGGGGGGGAGCCCTCTCCCGCCGCCAATAAAAGCGATCTTGCAGGGAATCCGCCGCAGAGGCCACTTTTATCTGAAAGGGGGTTATGGTAGCTAGCTGCTAAC
The DNA here is from genome assembly GCF_905171775.1 of Rana temporaria. Taxonomy (NCBI): domain Eukaryota; kingdom Metazoa; phylum Chordata; class Amphibia; order Anura; family Ranidae; genus Rana; species Rana temporaria. The sequence continues at coordinate 5,654,611 of NC_053497.1, forward strand.
ATAACAAAGGTATTCCTCCTCAAAGACAGGACGTTTATAGTCGTTCGGTGGGAAGGAAACGGTTAAAGATGTGTTTTTCAATTGCGTTTCGGCGCGTTTAGCCGCATTTAGGCCCATCAAGCCTTTGGACGTTTCTTCATTCCATTTGGCTCAGAATATGAATTCATTCTGGCCATTGGGATGAAGGAACGCTCAAACTCTAAATGCGTCTAATGTTTACACGGGTTTAGACACGTTCAGTGTTTTTTTCTGCCCACACCCTCCTCTCCTAAATGCGTTGGTGGTGCGTTTTTTTCCCCGCCTCTAAACGCTCCTTCATCTGTAAACACCTTTGTGTGACTGGCCATATATGCACTCACTGGCCAATTTATTAGGTCCCCCTTGCTAGTAGAGTATTGGACCCCCTTTATTAGGTCCCCCTTGCTACTAGCGGTTGGACCCCCTTATTAGGTCCCCCTTGCTAGTTGCGGGTTGGACCCCCTTTATTAGGTCCCCCATGCTAGTAGAGCGTTGGACCCCCTTTATTAGGTCTCCCTTGCTAGTAGCGGGTTGGACCCCCTTTATTAGGTCCCCCTTGCTAGTAGAGGGTTGGACCTCCTTTATTAGGTCCACCTTGCTAGTAGCAGGTTGGACCCCCTTTATTAGGTCCTCCTTGCTAGTAGCAGGTTGGACCCCCTTTATTAGGTCCCCCTTGCTAGTAGCAGGTTGGACCTCCTTTATTAGGTCCCCCTTGCTAGTAGAGCTTTGGACCCCCTTTATTAGGTCTCCCTTGCTAGTAGCGGGTTGGACCCCCTTATTTAGGCCCCCCTTGCTAGTAACGGGTTAGACCTCCTTTATTGGGTCCCCCTTGCTAGTAGCGGGTTGGACCCCTTTTATTAGGTCCCCCCTGCTAGTAGCACGTTGGACCCCCTTTATTAGGTCCACCTTGCTAGTAGAGCGTTGGACCCCCTTTATTAATTCCCCCTTGCTAGTAGAGCGTTGGACCCCCCTTTATTAGGTCCCCCTTGCTAGTAGCAGGTTGTACCCCCTTTATTAGGTCCCCCTTGCTAGTAGCGGGTTGGACCCCCTTTATTAGGTCCCCCCTGCTAGTAGCACGTTGGACCCCCTTTATTAGGTCCACCTTGCTAGTATCGGGTTGAACCTCCTTTATTAGGTCCACCTTGCTAGTAGAGCGTTGGACCCCCTTTATTAGGTCCCCCTTGCTAGTAGAGCGTTGGACCCCCTTTATTAATTCCCCCTTGCTAGTAGAGCGTTGGACCCCCTTTATTAGGTCCCCCTTGCTAGTAGCAGGTTGTACCTCCTTTATTAGGTCCCCCTTGCTAGTAGCGGGTTGGACCCCCTTTATTAGGTCCCCCTTGCTAGTAGCAGGTTGGACCCCCTTTATTAGGTCCCCCTTGCTAGTAGCAGGTTGGACCCCCTTTATTAGGTCCCCCTTGCTAGTAGTGGGTTGGACCCCCTTTATTAGTCCCCCTTGCTAGTAGCGGGTTGGACCCCCTTTATTAGGTCCCCCTTGCTAGTATCGGGTTGGACCCCCTTTATTAGGTCCCCCTTGCTAGTAGCAGGTTGGACCCCCTTTATTAGGTCCCCCTTGCTAGTAGCAGGTTGGACCCCCTTTATTAGGTCCCCCTTGCTAGTAGTGGGTTGGACCCCCCTTTATTAGGTCCCCCTTGCTAGTAGCGGGTTGTATCCCCTTTATTAGGTCCCCCTTGCTAGTATCGGGTTGGACCCCCTTTATTAGGTCCCCCTTGCTAGTAGCGGGTTGGACCCCCTTTATTAGGTCCCCCTTGCTAGTAGCGGGTTGGACCCCCTTTATTAGGTCCCCCTTGCTAGTAGCGGGTTGGACCCCCTTTATTAGGTCCCCCTTGCTAGTAGAGGGTTGGACCCCCTTTATTAGGTCCACCTTGCTAGTATCGGGTTGGACCTCCTTTATTAGGTCCCCCTTGCTAGTAGCGGGTTGGACATCCTTTATTAGGTCCCCCTTGCTAGTAGCGGGTTGGACCTCCTTTATTAGGTCCCCCTTGCTAGTAGCAGGTTGGACCCCCTTTATTAGGTCCCCCTTGCTAGTAGCGGGTTGGACATCCTTTATTAGGTCCCCCTTGCTAGTAGCAGGTTGGATCCCCTTTATTAGGTCCATCTTGCTAGTAGCAGGTTGTACCTCCTTTATTAGGTCCCCCTTGCTAGTAGCGGGTTGGACCCCCTTATTTAGGCCCCCCTTGCTAGTATCGGGTTGGACCCCCTTTATTAGGTCCCCCTTGCTAGTAGCAGGTTGGACCCCCTTTATTAGGTCCCCCTTGCTAGTAGCGGGTTGGACATCCTTTATTAGGTCCCCCTTGCTAGTAGCAGGTTGGATCCCCTTTATTAGGTCCATCTTGCTAGTAGCAGGTTGTACCTCCTTTATTAGGTCCCCCTTGCTAGTAGCGGGTTGGACCCCCTTATTTAGGCCCCCTTGCTAGTATCGGGTTGGACCCCCTTTATTAGGTCCCCCTTGCTAGTAGCAGGTTGGACCCCCTTTATTAGGTCCCCCTAGCTAGTAGAGGGTTGGACCCCCTTTATTAGGTCCCCCTTGCTAGTAGAAGGTTGGACCCCCTTTATTAGGTCCCCCCTGCTAGTAGCAGGTTGGACCTTCTTTATTAGGTCCCCCTTGCTAGTAGCGGGTTGGACCTTCTTTATTAGGTCCCCCTTGCTAGTAGCGGGTTGGACCCCCTTTATTAGGTCCCCCTTGCTAGAAGCGGGTTTCCGAATTTACCATATTTCCGAAAAATGGAAAAAAACGAATGTAAAGAAAATGAACACATTTTTCAGCAGTGCAGATGTCTACAAACACAAAAGTCTATAAACATACAAGCCCAGATTCACAGACATCGACGCACATTTATGCCGCCGTAGCGTATCTCCTGTACGCTACGCCGACGCAGCGCAGAGAGGCAAGCACTGAATTCACAAAGCCAGTGCTCCCAAAACTGCGCTGGGTTTCCTAGGCGTAAGCCGGCGTAGGTGGAAGTGGGCGTGAACCATGCAAATGAGGCGTGACCCCATGCAAATGATGGGCCGAGCGCCAGACAGATACGTATAACGAATGGCGCATGCGCCATCCCGTGGACGTATCCCAGTGCGCATGCTCAGAATCATGTCGCAACTACTCCCTAAGATATGCCGGATCACTGCCTACGGCGTGATTGTATCCTACGCCCAGCCATATTCACGTCCAACGTAAACTACGTAAAATACGCCGGCTTGTGTTCCCTGGTGCAGCCCTTTGCATGGATGCTGCTGAGTTACACCTCCTTTATGGGGCATAACTTTACGCCGGACGTACGACTTTACGCGCACTGCGTCGGGTGCACGTACATTCATGAATCGCCGTATCTCCCTCATTTGCATATTTGAATGGAAAATCAATGGGAGCGCCAAATGCATCCAGCGTAAATATGCACCCACTCTACGCCGGCGTAAGGCAAGTTACGTCGGTGGGATGAAGCCTGTTTTTAGGCGTATCTTAGTATGAGGGTCCGGCGCATAGATACGACGGCGCATATTTGCACTTACGCAGCGTATCTGGAGATACGTCGGCGCAAGTGCTTTGTGAATCCGGGCCAAAAGGATTTTCTACAAATAATAAATGGAGATACGGAAAGAAACATATTTCCTTTTTACAATCATTTATGTATTAATGTTCTGCCAACGGCCATTTTTTTTCCCGGTTCCCCGTGTAAAGCATTTTCTACTTTGCTGGACGGCCAGACGGAGATCACAAACCTTTCCTTCCAGCTGAAAAAGACGACGTCTGGAAATCACCGGCGACCACCAAGGAAAGTGTTAAAAATGATTTCATATTTAAACAGATTCTTTGGCCTTAAAATAGTAACTTTTGACTCCTCTGGAGCCGAGCGCTTTGTGCCATATGGTGGGGAGCCGAGTGAATGGCGGAGGAACAGCGTGCCGGTGTGACGGGGGGGGGGGGGGGGGCACTTTCTTTTGTTTTATAACAGTGCGGCGGTAAAGCCGAGACTTTGTCACCGCGGGCTCGTTAGAAACATATGTTCCCTGTAAGACCTTTCTATTTTATAGACGCCTAATCACTCTGTTCACCCACTGATCCTTCAAAAAACAAAAACAAAAAGTAAAAAAAAAAAAAATAATTGTTTTAAATGTATAATAATTATTTTGTTTATATGGTATACATATTGTCAAAAGTATTGGGACACCTGCCTTTACACACATGAACTTTAACCACTTTAACCCCTGGCTGCCAAATGACCGGGCCACTTTTTGTGATTCGGCACTGCGTCGCTTTAACTGACAATTGCGCGGTCGTGCGACGTGGCTCCCAAACAAAATTGGCGTCCTTTTTTCCCCACAAATAGAGCTTTCTTTTGGTGGTATTTGATCAGTTTTTATTTTTTTGCGCTATAAACAAAAATAAAGCGACAATTTTGAAAAAAATGCAATATTTTTTACTTTTTGCTATAATAAATATCCCCCAAAAATATATAAAAACATATTTTTTTACTCAGTTTAGGCCGATACGTATTCTTCTACATATTTTTGGAAAAAAAAAAATCACAATAAGCGTTTATTGATTGGTTTGCGCAAAAGTTATATAGCCAGATTCAGTAAGAGTTAGGCCGGCGTATCAGCAGAGATGCCACCACTGTGCCCAGTCTAATGCCACTATTTGTGCCCATCTAATGCTATCACAGTGCCCCGTCTAATGCTGCCACTGTTCCCATCAAATGCAGCCACTTGTGCTCCATCAAATGCAACCACTTGTGCCCATCAAATGCAGCCACTTGTGCCCATCAAATGCAGTCACTTGTGCTCATCAAATGCAGCCACTTGTGCCCATCAAATGCAGCCACTTGTGCCCATCAAATGCAGCCACTTCTGCCCATCAAATGCAGCCACTTCTGCCCGTCAAATGCAGCCACTTGTGCCTCAACAAATGCCGCCACTGTGCCCGTCGAATGGCACCACTGTGCCCGTCAAATGCAGCCACTGTGCCCGTCAAATGCAGCCACTGTGCCCCATCAAATGCAGCCACTTGTGCTCCATCAAATGCAGCCACTTGTGCCCGATCAAATGCAGCCACTGTGCCCCGTCAAATGCAGCCACTGTGCCCCATCAAATGCAGCCACTGTGCCCCGTCAAATGCAGCCACTGTGCCCCGTCATATCCTGCCACTTGTGCCCCATGAAATGCAGTCACTGTGCCCCATGAAATGCACCTACTTTGTCCCATCAAATGCCGCCACTGTGCCCCATCAAATGCCGCCACTTGGCCCGTCATATGCCGCCACTGTGCCCCCCCACCCCCCATTGTCAGACCAGCTCAGGACACAGGGCTCCGGACACAAGCACTCCTCCTTATTCACACAAGCTCTGGACGGCTCAGGTGTGACTGGGTGGTGGACACCATGACACCCCACCCCCACCTATAGCAACAGCTCACCAGCTCGGAGAACACCCCGATCGCAATCCGCCTCCCCGCCCGTTACCGCACTAGCTCGGGGCCTACATGTGACGTTACAACCGGGCGGCAGATGAAGAGAACACACAGTGTGCATTGGCAGCCGCGCCGCACGGGTGAAGAAGGAAGTGAAAAGCTCAGCAGCACAGCCGCAGACGCAGTAGTGAGAGGGGAGGACCCGGAGTACACAGAGCCAGGCAGGCACAGCTGCAGCGCGTGCCGGAAGTGTACACCGGCTAAAAAAAAAAAATCATAAGGGAGCCGTCACTTTCTTCACCCTCGGGATGGTGTCACCCCTCTGACGGGTGTCACCCGGGTGCGGACCGCACCCCCCGCACCCACCTAGCAACGCCATTGACGGGGCAAGGGTTGTGGGGATGAGGCCCTTGTCCCCATCAACATGGGGATATCCTCCCCAAGTTGAGGGCATGTGGCCTGGTACGGTTCAGGAGGGTGGGCGCTCTCTCATACCTCCTCTTTTCCTGCGGCCTGCCAGGTGGCTTGCTTGGATAAGGATCTGGTATGTATTTTGGCGCTGGTTTCCCCTTAATATCCATACCAGACCTGAAAGGCCTGGTAATGGAATTTGGGGGGACCCCCACACATTTTTTTTGGTTCTAGATTCCCCTAAATATTCATACCAGACACAAGGGGCCTGGTAATGGACTGGGGGGGAACCCATGTCATTTTTTTCAATGACTTTTATCTGTATTGCCGGGACCGACAATTCATTAATAGCCGCGAGTAGTTTTAAATTACTTTTTTTCCTTTAGAAATGTCATTCTGTGCAGGGACTGTTCTAAACACGGGAAACATGCACAACTATACAGGCATACTATAGACACCCAGCAGGTACGAAATTTAAAGGAATATTTCACTTTTATTAATTACTGCTCCTGAAAAAACTGCAGTTTTTAAAAAAAATGTTTGCATTGATACATGTCCCCTGGGGCAGGACCCGGGTCCCCAAACACTTTTTATGACAATAACTTGCATATTAACCTTTAAAATGAGCACTTTTGATTTTTCATGTTCGTATCCCATAGACTTTAACGGTGTTCGAACAAATTGTTTGCCTGTTTGCATGTTCTGCTGCGAACTGAACCGGGGGGTGTACGGCTCATCCCTAGTCCCAAGCAATAAAAAAAAACTCTGAACAGGGACCTCAAGTCCTCTAATTGATGGATCCCCCTTCAAAGTAATAGGCAGAAGAAATCAACCCACTGAGCTTAGGAAAGACTTTCAGAGCCTATAATAAGGTCAGCAACTTATCAGGCTGGATACGGCCTAGCACCCAGAACATTACATTTCATTATGGACACAGCTGTATAGGCAGGGCCGCCATCAGGGGGGTACAGGCAGTACACGTGTAAGGGGCCCGGAGGTCCCTAGGGCCCCGGGTGGCAACCCCCCTTTTTTTTTCTTTTATGTATATTTGTAGCGCTCACCCCCGAAGGAGCCGCTGGTTGATTTTGGGATCGGCCTGCTAAGTTACCCTGGCGGTGTCTAGGGGTGCAGTTGTGACAACAGCGGTAGTGAGCGAATATCCAGACATCCAATAAAGAGTTTTCAATGCTTTATTGTCCAGGCCAAACACGGCCAACATCAACATAAAATTGGGAAGGTCAAGGTTGATGAAGGAAAGAAAAGAGAACCTTGCGGTATCAGGCCTGGATATTGGATGGAGCAGTCAGTACTGCTCTGTTTAGTACCAATTTCTATAACTCGTCGCCACTCTGCTTGGACTGGGTAAAGTGCCTCCGGACAGACCCCTACGACAGGCCTGGCAGCCGAAGCGTCACTCTGAACTGGCTGGGAGGAACAGGTCTCTCCCACAGACCCGGCTCTAGGGCCTCTGCCACAGGCCAATTTCAATAAAGGACTTAGGTGAATAAAGAGAGCAAATCCCCCCAGTGGACTTTTCCTATGTAGGCCCCTGGATGGCAGCAATCATACCTGTCAGTGGTCCGGACACCCGATCCCCAGACTGGGATTTTCTCAACAGGTCCAGGAACCCAGTGAAGCACTGGGGTCCCCTTCTTCCTCCGGATGAGGCTCGATGCAGTTTTCAGCTTTGGCCAGGTGGGCCGCGCCGGCAGGGTCCATGGATGCGCGTACCCTGAAGGTGGGTACCCCACCTGGAACGGGGACCCTGTGAAGATTTCTTAACACATGACATCCGTCACAGATATACTCTCCCCCAGCATGCCCCGCGAGGTAAAAACTCCTCCAATTGGCTGCTGGGGAAAACTCGCTCTGCCAGAACCCCTCTGGTGCCAACTGCCGGCCAGGGGTGGTATTGCACCCCTGGACCATAGACTGACCCAGTTGATTTTTTCTGGGATGACAGAAGTCCCAAATTTAGTCAAACACGGAATGGGAGCAAAGTAACTCTCCCATTCCCCACTAACTTTAGCGTAGCGCCCATGCTGAAAGCAAGGGGGCGCTACATATATTTTTTTTAATGAAAGGGCCCAGAGGTTCCCAAGGGCCCGAGGTCCCCAGGGCCCCCCGGATGGCAACCCCCCTTTTTTTATTTTATTTTTTTATTTATTTTTTTGTAAGCCACCGTTTTTTTTTGCAACCCCCCCCTTTTTTTTTGTTCGTCTGCACCCAAAGCCCCCCTACCTCAATTTGCGGCGGCAGCACCCCCCGCTTCTCAATTCACGGCCCCCTCTCAATTATTTCAATTAGCGGCAGCACCCCCCAGTTCTCCAGTAGCTGTGTAAAGAGCCCCATAATTCCTGATGGCAGCCCTGCGTATAGGACAGGATCCCTAGACCCATTATACATTCTCTCTGATTTTTGTATCAGGCTTTGCCGGAAAAGTATTAAAGATGTAAAGAACGCAAAGTTTATTTGAGAAGATAAATGAAAAACAGGCAAACAGATTACTGAAGGCTCATGTATGAAGATTACAATATCTCCCTTCTGTTTATATTTTCTGGAAAACAGAGGAAAATGGAATGATATCAACAATAAACAGAGAGATTATATGGGAGGGCGGTGTGCGTGTGATTTAAACAAGCTTTTCTCGGCAGATGTTAATCTTAGGTCAGCGTAACGCGTTCCAAGAACTTGTTCTCTAAAATTCTAAAATCTGTACAAATTTTTGATATGGATGATTACTGATTGAATAGTAGAAAGGCTTTGAAGCTAAGCATTTAAGGCAACATTGCAAGTTACCTGTCATGTGAAGAGCCGCTGGTTCAAATAAAAATGCACTTGTTTGTGCAAATTCATAACATAAATACCAATATATTTGTTTTCAGGGCCAGAAGCCTGATACTGGTAGTTCCTAGTGCCAGAAGCCTGATACTGGTAGTGCCTAGTGCCAGAAGCCTGATACTGGTAGTGCCTAGTGCCAGAAGCCTGATACTGGTAGTGCCTAGTGCCAGAAGCCTGATACTGGCAGTGCCTAGTGCCAGAAGCCTGATACTGGTAGTGCCTAGTGCCAGAAGCCTGATACTGGTAGTGCCTAGTGCCAGAAGCCTGATACTGGTAGTGCCTAGTGCCAGAAGCCTGATCCTGGTAGTGCCTAGTGCCAGAAGCCTGATACTGGTAGTGCCTAGTGCCAGAAGCCTGATACTGGTAGTGCTTAGTGCCAGAAGCCTGATACTGGTAGTGCCTAGTGCCAGAAGCCTGATACTGGTAGTGCCTAGTGCCAGAAGCTTGATACTGGTAGTGCCTAGTGCCAGAAGCCTGATACTGGTAGTGCCTAGTGCCAGAAGCCTGATACTGGTAGTGCCTAGTGCCAGAAGCCTGATACTGGTAGTGCCTAGTGCCAGAAGCCTGATACTGGTAGTGCTTAGTGCCAGAAGCCTGATACTGGTAGTGCCTAGTGCCAGAAGCCTGATACTGGTAGTGCTTAGTGCCAGAAGCCTGATACTGGTAGTTTTCAGTGCACTTCTCCAGCAACAAGAATTAATGTAAATGTTTGGGCTGCACTGTGTTTTACAAAGTAACAAAAGTGTATCGAACATCAAACGTAAAGATAATAAATTGCAGCATATAGATCAGTGTTCAGTTGGATATTTTCGGCCATGATGTTGATTCCGTTTTTCAGATTTAGCGTTCAATTTGACATGTTGAACCGTGATATTGGTTAGATCAGTGTTCAGCGGATATGTTTGATCATAATGTTGATTAGACCAGTGTTCGGTTGGACATTTTGGGCCATGATGTCGATTGGACCAGTATCTAGTTGGACATGTGGGACCATGATGTTGATTAAACTAGCATTCAATTTGACATGTTGAACCATGATGTTAAACGCGTCAGCTTTTTGTTCTGACTTTTGGCCGTGGCATGTATTTTGTGATCCATTTTCAATAAACCTGGAAATATTTTTGGAGTGCGGCTGTCCCAACCCTTCTTTCTTTAAGTTTGAACCATGATGTTGGTTAGATCAATGATCAGTGGAAATGTTGGACCATAATGTTGATTGGACCAGTGTTTAGTTGGACATGGTGAACCATCATGTTGAATGGACCAGTGTTCATTTGGACCATGATGTTGGTTGGACATGTTGGACCATGATGTTGATTAGACCAGTGCTCAGTTGGACATATTGGACCAGTGTTCAGTTGGACATGTTGAACCATTATGTTGGCTAGATCCATGTTTAGCGGGATATGTCAGACCATGATGTTGATTAGACCAGTGTTCAGTTGGACATGTTGGGCCATGATGTCGATTGGACCAGTGTTTAGTTGGACGTGTGGGACAATGTTGATTGGACCAGTGTTCAGTTGAACATGTTGGGCCATGATGTTGATTAAACTAGCATTCAATTTGACATGTTGAACTATGATGTTGGTTCATGATCCATGATCAGTGATTATGTTGGACAATGATGATTGGACCAGTGTTCAGTTGGACATGTTGGATCACGATGTTGATTGGACCAGTGTTCAGTTGGACATGTTGGATCACGATGTTGATTGGACCAGTGTTCAGTTGGACATGTTGGATCACGATGTTGATTGGACCAGTGTTCAGTTGGACATGTTGGATCACGATGTTGATTGGACCAGTGTTCAGTTGGACATGTTTGATCACGATGTTGATTGGACCAGTGTTCAGTTGGACCATAATGTTGATTGGACCAGTGTTTTGTTGGACATTGTGAACCATCATGTTGATTGGACCAGTGTTTATTTGGACCATTAAGTTGGTTGGACATGTTGGACCATGATGTTGATTAGACCAGTGCTGAGTTAGACATATTGAACCAGTGTTCAGTTGGACATGTTGAACCATGTTGTTGGTTACATCGGTGTTTAGTGGGATATGTCAGACCATGATGTTGTTTGAACCATGATGTTGGTTGGATCATGATGTTTTAATTTGTTGACACCCCATAGGGAGTGTGATCATCTTATATATTTTTTCTGGACCAATTATTAGTTGGACATGGTGAACCATCATTTTGATTGGACCAGTGTTCATTTGGATCATGATGTTGGTTGGACATGTTGGACCATAATGTTGATTAGACCAGTGCTCAGTTGGACATATTGGACCAGTGCTCAGTTGGACATATTGGACCAGTGTTCGGTTGGACATGTTGAACCATGATGTTGGCTAGATCCGTGTTCCCTCCTGTATTGAATTGTATTGTGACTGTACTGTCTTCCCTGATGTTGTAAAGCGCTGCACAAACTGTTGCCGCTATATAAATCCTGTATTATAATAATAATAATAATAATAATAATAATAATAGTGGGATATGTCAGACCATGATGTTGGTTGAACCATGATGTTGATTAGACCAGTGTTCAGTTGGTCATGTTGGACCATGATGTTGGTTGGACCAGTGTTCAGTTGGATCATGATGATTGAACCAATGTTCAATGGAATGCATTGGATGATGATATTGATTAGACCAGTGTTCAGTGGGATGTGTTTGACCATGATGATTAGACTAGTATTTAGTAGGATGTGTCTTACTATGCTGACTGGATGCATCAGACCATGATATTGATTAGACCAATGTTCAGTGGGATGTGTCAGACCATGATGATTAGACCAGTGTTCAGTTGGACTTGTTGGACCATAATATTGATTAAACCAGTATTTAGTGGGATGTGTCGGATCACGATCTTAATTAGACCAGTGTTCAGTTGGACCATGATATTGATTAGACCAGTGTTCAGTGAGATGTGTTTGACCATGATGATTAGACCAGTGTTCAGTTGGACGTGTTGGACCATGATGTTTGGACCAGTGTTCAGCTGGACATGTTGGATCATAATATTGATTAAACCAGTATTCAGTGGGATGTGTCGGATCACGATCTTGATTAGACCAGTGTTCAGTTGGACCATGATGTTGATTAGACCAGTGTTCAGTTGGACCATGATGTTGATTGGACCAGTATTCAGTTGGACCATAATGTTGATTAGGCTAGAGTTCAGTTGGACATGTTGGACCATGATGTTGATTGGACCAGTATTCAGTTGGACCATGATGTTGATTAGGCTAGAGTTCAGTTGGACATGTTGGACCATGATGTTGATTGGACCAGTGTTCAGTTGGACCATGATGTTGATTAGACCAGTGTTCAGTTGGACCACGATGTTGATTAGGCTAGAGTTCAGTTGGACATGTTGGACAATGATGTTGATTGGACCAGTGTTCAGTTGTACATGTTAGACCATGATGTTAATCGGACCAATGATCAGTTGGACGTGCTGGACCATGATGTTGATTGGACCAGAGTTCACAACCAAAATATGTGTGCGCAGCCTATTGCATTAGGGTGTGCACCCCAAAGCCCCAACACATATGCGTTTGACATATTTCCCGGCCTCTTTTCCGCTCCCCATCCTGAAACAATGGGGGGAAGCGGGAGCAAGGGAGCACACGGGGGATCCAGACAACAGAAGGAAGAGGAACAGGGAAAGAAGGGGTGGCATATTAGTACCGATCCCCTATATTTAACTCCTGTGGCAGCTGAATGTCGACAAAAGGGAGAGAAGAAGAAGCCTACTTTCAGCTGCTGCAGGAGGAAAATACAGATCGGTTCCACTAAATTCCACCCCCGCCACCTCACCTGTCCAGGTTCTGAGGGTCGGCAAGGAAGGATTGCGGTTTACCTATCACCTGCCCACCATTGACAGGTTGCCAACCCCAGGATTAGGGTGTGCCCAGGCACCCCTGGCACACCCCTTGCGCATGCCTATGACAACCAGTAAGCAGTTGTTAGACAGAGAGGAAGTGTAATTTTATTACTTTCCTAATGGCTAATCTATAAAATGAATACAAGGGAAAAATACAGAAGGGCAAGCATGTCTAAATGTATAAATCACAACAAAAATGTACATTATATTTAACACTGTAACAATCATCCCAACGTTTTTGAGCATTACTATAATGCACGGCTCTTTATTACATCTGGTTGTTTAACTGAATTATTACTTGCACCCGGTGTTGTACAGCTCTCCTGTGTATGTCATTGTACGCTACTGCAGTGTTAGATCTCATTTCCTGGGGGGGGGGGGGTCGAAAAAAAAAATCATAATGAATGTCTGGCTACCGGGCACCTGACCTGATCATGCCAAGGGACACAATTAATGTAGGAAACTTGTCCCAACTAAATTTTGATATTGAGAGACTGAACATGATGAATTATACGAAGGTCGACGAAGCGTGTCTCATCTACGGGATGAAATAAGAATTCACTGGCTGATAATAAAAAATAAAAAATAAATATGTGACTCAGTCATGAGAGAGTCCCAATTTGTATCGCATTATTAAAATAATCTTTTAGCATCTCATATCAGCCACACAGCACAATAAAAAATGTAATCAATACATCAAAAGTTTAAAGTAAATCATAGTAATGTATTGTGTCAGTCTGCCATCCGTAATCAATCATTTCACCACTTAAGGACCGGGCCTATTTTTTTTTTTTTTTTTACACTTGGGGGCAGATCCACAGAGATCTGCACCCGCGCAGCGTATCAGAGATACGCTATGCCGCCGCCGTACCTGGCTTTAGTGCGAATCCTTTAAGATTTTGCGCCGTAATGTTACGGCGGCATAGTCGATCTCTGGCGGCGTAACGGCGCGTAATTCAAATTGCGTAATTCAAATTCAATTACGCTTAAATTTGCGACGGCGTAGATTCCGAGTTACAACGGCGTATCTACTGAATCTGGCTATTAGAATCAGTTACGCTTAGATTTCTCTTAGATCCGACCGGAGTAAGTCTTTTATGCCGTCGTATCTAAGTTGCATATTTACGCTGGCCGCTAGTTGGCGCTTCTGTCGATTTACGCGTCGAATATGGTAATGAGCTAGATACGCCGATTCTCAAACGTACGTGCGCCCGGCGCATTTTTTTACGTCGTTTACGTAAAGGTTTTTTTGGGCGTAAAAATACCCCTGCTCTATGAGGCGTAGATGAGGCGTACCAATGTTAGGTATGGACGTCGGAACAGCATTGAATTTTTCACGTTTTACGTCGTTTGCGTAAGTCGTCCGTGAATGGGGCTGGACGTAAGTTACGTTCACGTCGTCTAGGCATTGAGCGGGCGTAATTTAATTTGAAAATTCAACGTGATACTGAGCATGCGCGCATGCGCCGTTCGTTAAAAGCGTCAATTACGTGGGGTCACGATTGATTTCCATAAAACACGCCCACCACTTCCACATTTGAATTAGGCGGGCTTACGCCGGCCCAGTTACACTACGCCGGCGTAACTTAAAGCGCAAGTTCTTTGAGAATACGGGACCTGCCGCTCTAAGTTACGGCGGCGTAGTGTATCTGAGATACGCTACGCCCGCCTAAAGATAGGCGATTCTACGTGAATCTGGGCCCTAGCGTTTTGCTTTTAGGCCAAAAAGTTTTTGTTTTTTTTTTCAAATCTGACCAGAGCACCTTCTTCCACATGTTTGCTGTGTCCCCTCCCCCACATGGCTTCTCACAAACTGTAAACAGGCCTTCTTATGTCTTTCTTCTTGTCACTCTTCCATAAAGGGCAGATTTGTGGAGAGACCACTAATAGTTGTGCTGTGGACAGATTCTCCCCCCTGAGCTGTGCAGCTCCTCCAGAGTTACCATGGACCTCTTGGCTGCTTCTCTGATGAATGCTCTCCTTGCCCGGCCCGGTCAGTTTAGGTGGACGGCCATGTCTTGGTAGGTTTGCAGTTGTGCCATACTCTTTCCATTTTCCGATGATGGATTGAACAGAAGCTCTGTGAGATGTTTCTATACAGTTATAGCTACTGGTCTCCGAGCCTGACCCTGGACCGTGGCCCCTGGACCGTGGACCCTGGACCGTGGCCCCTGGACCGTGGCAGTATCACTCCGTTAAACCTGGGTGGAAAGAACATGATACACCCTGAACCATGAATCGCCAAAGCTCTATACCTTCCAAAGGACCCATAAATTGTCCAAGGCTGTACTTCAGTATTCCTTTGGGCTGCCCAGATGGTAGATTTCCTGTATTTGTTTCCTTTGGAGAGCGCGTGCTCAGATGGGAAGATTTTTTATATTTTTTTGTTCATTTTGGACATTCCTCTTAAGAATTGCACACAACAAAGGGAGGAGGAGCGGCACATCTGTCTGTTCTCCGATTGGAACTGAAGTGGAGCGCAAGTCTGTACTTGGAATTCTTTCTCTTAGAACATTAAAACCTGAGCAGCTAGAGAATGACCAAATCCATTGTGCCCCTCCCCCCAGGCTGCAAACAGTTGATTTATGGCCCAGCATTGTATACTGACAGATGTTGCCGTAATTACATTGGATTTGGATTACATTCTTGCCCCACCACCATGGATGCTTTACTTCTCTCTTTTTTTTTTTTTACAATGCTAGTAAAAGGGATGCGACTAAGTAGGAAACAATCCCATATAGATAATTAAAGGCAATGAACGGGGCAACAATTCAATGTCTATAGGCTACAATAGAGCATAGCGGATTTCCCAGGGAGAGAAGTCTACTGGCCAGGAGGGAATTCCCATTCATTGTTTTTTGTTTTGTTTTTTAAAAGGGTGGGGGTGCAGAAACAATTCAAAATGACAGATATCTCTCTCCCCCTTCTAAATTCTATGACCATCTTAAAAACCTATAAACATAAATGACATAAAAATGATAAAACTACCGTATATACTCGAGTATAAGCCGAGTTTTTCAGCACATTTTTTTGTGCTCTGGTTATACTCCAGTCACCTTTTTGCGCCTGATCTCCCGGACTTTGGGGCTACGGTACCGGCCGGCCGTAGGTCCCCTAGACCCCAATCTTGGCACACATGTTTGTAGCCCCACTCTTCCTCTACAAGTGAGCAAAGTTTGTTGTCTAGGGGACCTACGGCCGGGGAGCACCGATTTTTCAAAGCCGGGCACCCCTTCCATAGACTCCCATGTTAAACGGTCATTTCTCCAGTGACCTTGGGGAACCCGATAGCGGCCGGTCGTAGGTCCCCTGGACCCGGAACCTGGCACACATGTAGCCTCATTTCTCCTCTACAAGTGAGCAAAGTTTGTTGTCTGGGGGACCTACGGCCGGGGAGCACCGATTTTTCAAAGCCGGGCACCCCTTCCATAGACTCCCATGTTAAACAGTCATTTCTCCGGTGACTTTAGGGAATCCGGTACCGGACGGTCGTAGGTCCCCTGGACCCGGAACTTGGCACACATGTAGCCCCATTTCTCCTCTACAAGTGAGCAAAGTTTGTTGTCGGGGGGACCTATGGCACCGATTTTTCAAAGCAGAGCACCCCTTCCATAGACTCTCATGTTAAACATCAGTCTAGGCATGGGCACAGTGAGGCATTGGACACAGTGAGGCATGGACAAAGTGAGGCATGGGCACAGTGAGGCATTGACACAGTGAGGCATTGACACAGTGAGGCATGGACACAGTGAGGCATGGGCACAGTGAGGCATTGACACAGTGAGGCATGGGCACAGTGAGGCATGGGCACAGTGAGGCATGGGCACAGTGAGGCATACACATGGGCACAGTGAGGCATAGACACAGTGAGGAATGCACATGGGCACAGTGAGGCATGGGCACAGTGAGGCATGGGCACAGTGAGGCATACACATGGGCATAGTGAGGCATGGACACAGTGAGGCATGGGCACAGTGAGGCATGCAGATGGACGCAGTGAGGCATGCAGATGGACACCCTAGACTTATACTCGAGTCAATACGCTTTCCCATTTTTTTGTTTTTTTTCCGAGTATATACGGTACAATCAATGTACTGTATGATCAATAATATATATAAAAAAACAAAAATGAATAAAGTGACAAAGTGTCTCTTGGTGTAAATTATGATAAAACCATACTGGATTCTTCATGTAGTCAAAAGGGAAAGAAACAAAATAAAAAAAAGTCATATTTAAAAAAAAAAAATTAAAATTAAAATGAACTTGACTTTCTGGCCATTCTTAAAATGATATCTATTAGGAACGAGGTGGACACTCAATTGTTGTCACTGAGCTGCTTGAAATTTGCATTGAAAACTATTTATTTTATTTTATTTTATTTATTTATACTGTGTGTGTGTTATGCATATATAAATGATTGAGTAGATTACAGTTTTTTTTATTGTCATTTATTTTTTAATGTAATTATATATATATATTAATATTACATACAAAAATGTGTGTGTATATATATATAAATTATTATTATTATTTTTTTTAACAGAGATATAAATTATTATTATTATTATTATTTTTTGTGTGTATATTGGTTAAGTTACACTTCTTTTCACTGGGGTAGATTCAGGTACCGCTGCGCACTCCTTACGGAGGCGCAGCGTCCCGTTTTTGCCCTGCGCCCCCGCAAATTATTTGCGCTACGCTTCATTCACGAAGCAGTAGCCACGTAATTTGCGTGGGCGCTCCTCAAAAATGCCCGGCGTAAGGGCGCGTAATTTAAATGATCCCGTAGGGGGCGGGAATCCTTTAAATTAGGCGCGTTCCCGCGCCGAGCGTAGGGCGCATGCTCCGTCGGGAAACTTTCCCGACGTGCATTGCGGCAAATGACGTCGCAAGGACGTCATTTGCTTCAAAGTGAACGTGAATGGCGTCCAGCGCCATTCACGATTCACTTACGCAAACGACGTAAGATTTAAACTTTGCGACGCGGGAACGACGGGTATACGTAACATTGGCTGCCCCTGCTATTAGAAGGAGCAGCCTTACGCGAAACCCGACGGACGGAAACGACGTAAACTGCGTACGCAGGGCTCGCGTAACGTTGTGAATCGGCGTTAGTATGCAATTTGCATACTATACGCTGACCACAATGGGAACGCCACCTAGCGGCCAACGGAAGAATGCAGCCTAAGATATGCGGGCATAAGAGCCTTATGCCAGTCATATCTTAGGCTGCCGTCGCCTTAACGAGGTTCCTGAATCGGAAGCATTCGTAACGCTGGCGCAAGTAAGCAATTGCGCTGCGTAACTATGGTTACGCAGACGCAATTGCTTCTTGAATCTGGGCCACTGTCTTTGTTTCTTACAGGGCATAATGAATCAATAAAAAATATATATTTTATTTTTTTTAAATTGTTTTATTTGAAATGATCTTCTAGCTCTGATGAAGGGGGCGCATGTTTGCCCCTGAAAAGCATTCGTTTCTGTGTGATCAATTTGTTAACACTTTTGGACAAAAAAAAAATGATAACGAGGGGCCATTTTTGTTGGCATAAGAACGGGTTGTGTGGTGGTTGGAGGAGCTTCCAGGAGCTCATTTGCAGCCCATCGCACCTTGGAGAGACCCCGCCACCGATTTAAGGTAAAAACACAGGAAATCAATATTTTTTTTGTATTGCTTACTTGGAGTGATTTTTCCTTTCTCTATATTTATTCTTATTGACTTGCGATGTGCCCTTTGAACTTGCTATAACAAATCTGACTATTCCACCCCAGTCAATTCCCTAGCGCAGCCCCCCCCCCCCCCCTCATTGCAGGTCATAACCCTCTCCTCTTCTGGTAGTGTCTGATTTTACTTTCTGTGCTGGCCCCAGGGCCGCCATTAGAAACCTGTTAGGTTGGCTATACAGGGCCCCCTTGGACACTCAGAGCAGTGGCGGCTGGTGCTCCAAATTTTTAAGGGGGGGGGGGGGGCAAACAAACGAAAAAAACATCAATTGCAGCCTCGCTGTGCCCAGCAATTGCCGCCACTGTGCCCATCAAACGCAGCCTCTGTGCCCATCAAACGCAGCCACTCACCATGCCATAAAATTGTCGCCACTGTGCCATGCCATTGTCGCCACAGTGCCCATCAATTGTCACCACTGTGCCATGCCAAACGCAGCCACTGTGCCATGCGATTGTCGCCACTGTGCCATGCCATTGTCGCCACTGTGCCATGCTATTGTCGCCACTGTGCCATGCCATTGCCGCCACTGTGCCCATCAAATGCAGCCACTGTGCCCATCAAATGCAGCCACTCACTATGCCATAAAATTGTCGCCACTGTGCCATGCCATCAAACGCAGCCACTGTGCCATGCCATCAAACGTAGCCACTGTGCCCATCAATTGTCGCCACTGTGCCATGCCATCAATTGTCACCACTGTGCCATGCCATTGTCGCCACTGTGCCCATCAATTGTCGCTACTGTGCCTTGCCAAAAGCAGCCACTGTGCCATCAATTGTCGCCACTGTGCCATGCCAAACGCAGCCACTGTGCCATGCCATTGTCGCCACTGTGCCCATCAATTGTCTCCACTGTGCCATGCCAAACGCACCCACTGTGCCAATGCGATTATCGCCACTGTGCCCATCAATTGTCGCCACTGTGCCATGCCAAATGCAGCCACTGTGCCATGCGATTGTCGTCACTGTGCCCATCAATTGTCGCCACTGTGCCATGCCAAACGCAGCCACTGAGCCATCAATTGTCGCCACTGTGCCATGCCAAACGCACCCACTGTGCCATGCGATTGTCGCCACTGTGCCCATCAATTGTCGCCACTGTGCCATGCCAAACGCAGCCACTGTACCCATCAATTGTCGCCACTGTGCCATGCCAAATGCAGCCACTGTGCCATGCGATTGTAGTCACTGTGCCCATCAAGTGTCACCACTGTGCCATGCCAAACGCAGCCACTGAGCCATCAATTGTCGCCACTGTGCCATGCCAAACGCAGCCACTGTGCCATGCCATTGTCGCCACTGTGCCCATCAATTGTCGCCACTGTGCCATGCCAAAAGCAGCCACTGTGCCATCAATTGTCACCACTGTGCCATGCCAAACGCACCCACTGTGCCATGCCATTGTCGCCACTGTGCCCATCAATTATCACCAGTTTGCCCCTAAAATGCCGCCAGATTGCCCCCTTTTACCTTTCTCGGTCAGCCATCCTCGGATCCTCCTCCACGATCCCTCAAAGTAGTCCCGCCCTCGATGTCGCTTCAGCCAATCAGGTTACCGGTAACCAGATCCGGTGAACCTGATTGGCAGAAATGCGTGTCAGTGTTATCCAGGGAACGCACACCCCCTGCATCCCCTGGTTAACTAATTGGAAGCCGATTAGAGCCCTCAGGCTGGCTCTGATAGACACTTCCACAGCCAACCAGCTGCCGTTATTCAGATGGCCGGAGCTCGCCAGGGGGCCGGCCATCTGAATAGTGGGCAGCGGCGACAATACATAGATTCATGCAATGCATCTTGTATCATGTCTTCAGTCTCTGACCCTCTCTTGTATCATGTCTGCAGTCTCTGACCATCTCCTGTATCATGTCTGCAGTCTCTGACCATCTCTTGTATCATGTCTGCAGTCTCTGACCATCTCTTGTATCATGTCTGCAGTCTCTGACCATCTCTTGTATCATGTCTGTAGTCTCTGGCCATCTTGTGTATCATGTCTGCAGTCTCTGTCCATCTCTTGTATCATGTCTGCAGTCTCTGACCATCTCTTGTATCATGTCTTCAGTCTCTGACCATCTCTTGTACCATGTCTGCAATCTCTGGCCATCTCTTGTATCATGTCTGCAGTCTCTGACCATCTCCTGTATCATGTCTGCAGTCTCTGACCCTCTCCTGTATCATGTCTGCAGTCTCTGACCATCTCCTGTATCATGTCTGCAGTCTCTGATCATCTTCTGTATCATGTCTGCAGTCTCTGACCCTCTCCTGTATCATGTCTGCAGTCTCTGACCCTCTCCTGTATCATGTCTGCAGTCTCTGACCATCTCCTGTATCATGTCTGCAGTCTCTGACCATCTCCTGTATCATGTCTGCAGTCTCTGACCCTCTCCTGTATCATGTCTGCAGTCTCTGACCCTCTCCTGCATCATGTCTGCAGTCTCTGACCATCTCCTGTATCATGTCTGCAGTCTCTGGCCATCTCTTGTATCATGTCTTCAGTCTCTGACCATCTCTTGTATCATATCTGCAGTCTCTGACCATCTCTTGTATCATGTGTGCAGTCTCTGACCATCTCCTGTATCTTGTCTGCAGTCTCTGACCATCTCCTGTATCTTGTCTGCAGTCTCTGACCCTCTCTTGTATCATGTCTGCAGTCTCTGACCATCTCCTGTATCATGTCTTCAGTCTCTGATCATCTCCTGTATCATGTCTGCAGTCTCTGGCCCTCTCCTGTATCATGTCTGCAGTCTCTGACCATCTCCTGTATCATGTCTGCAGTCTCTGACCCTCTACTGTATCATGTCTGCAGTCTCTGACCATCTCCTGGATCATGTCTTCAGTCTCTGACCCTCTCCTGTATCATGTCTGCAGTCTCTGACCCTCTCTTGTATCATGTATGCAGTCTCTGACCATCTCCTGTATCTTGTCTACAGTCTCTGACCCTCTCTTGTATCATGTCTGCAGTCTCTGACCATCTCTTGTATCATGTCTGCAGTCTCTGACCATCTCTTGTATCATGTATGCAGTCTCTGACCATCTCTTGTATCATGCCTGTAGTCTCTGACCATCTCTTGTATTATGTCTGCAGTCTCTGACCATCTCCTGTATCTTGTCTGCAGTCTCTGACCATCTACTGTGCCATGTCTGCAGTCTCTGACCATCTACTGTGCCATGTCTGCAGTCTCTGACCATCTACTGTGCCATGTCTGCAGTCTCTGACTATCTCCTGTATCATGTCTGCAGTCTCTGACTATCTCCTGTATCATGTCTGCAGTCTCTGACTATCTCCTGTATCATGTCTGCAGTCTCTGACCATCTCCTGTATCATGTCTGCAGTCTCTGACCATCTCTTGTATTATGTCTGCAGTCTCTGACCATCTCCTGTATCTTGTCTGCAGTCTCTGACCATCTCCTGTATCATGTCTGCAGTCTCTGACCATCTCCTGTATCATGTGTGCAGTCTCTGACCATCTCTTGTATCATGTCTGCAGTCTCTGACCATCTCTTGTATCATGTCTGCAGTCTCTGACCATCTCCTGTATCATGTCTGCAGTCTCTGACCATCTCCTGTATCATGTCTGCAGTCTCTGACCATCTCCTGTATCATGTGTGCAGTCTCTGACCATCTCTTGTATCATGTCTGCAGTCTCTGACCATCCCTTGTATCATGTCTGCAGTCTCTGACCATCTCCTGTATCATGTGTGCAGTCTCTGACCATCGCTTGTATCATGTCTGCAGTCTCTGACCATCTCCTGTATCATGTCTGCAGTCTCTGACCATCTCCTGTATCATGTCTGCAGTCTCTGACCATCTCTTGTATCCTGTCTGCAGTCTCTGACCATCTCTTGTATCATGTCTGCAGTCTCTGACCCTCTCCTGTATCATGTCTGCAGTCTCTGACCATCTCCTGTATCATGTCTGCAGTCTCTGACCCTCTCTTGTATCATGTATGCAGTCTCTGACCATCTCCTGTATCTTGTCTACAGTCTCTGACCATCTCCTGTATCATGTCCGCAGTCTCTGACCGTCTCTTGTATCATGTCTGCAGTCTCTGACCATCTCTTGTATCATGTCTGCAGTCTCTGACCATCTCCTGTATCATGTCTGCAGTCTCTGACCATCTCCTGTATCATGTGTGCAGTCTCTGACCATCTCTTGTATCATGTCTGCAGTCTCTGACCATCTCTTGTATCATGTCTGCAGTCTCTGACCATCTCCTGTATCATGTCTGCAGTCTCTGACCATCTCCTGTATCATGTCTGCAGTCTCTGACCATCTCCTGTATCATGTGTGCAGTCTCTGACCATCTCTTGTATCATGTCTGCAGTCTCTGACCATCCCTTGTATCATGTCTGCAGTCTCTGACCATCTCCTGTATCATGTGTGCAGTCTCTGACCATCGCTTGTATCATGTCTGCAGTCTCTGACCATCTCCTGTATCATGTCTGCAGTCTCTGACCATCTCCTGTATCATGTCTGCAGTCTCTGACCATCTCTTGTATCATGTCTGCAGTCTCTGACCATCTCCTGTATCATGTCTGCAGTCTCTGACCATCTCTTGTATCATGTCTGCAGTCTCTGACCATCTCTTGTATCATGTCTGCAGTCTCTGACCATCTTCTGTATTATGTCTGCAGTCTCTGACCCTCTCCTGTATCATGTCCGCAGTCTCTGACCATCTCTTGTATCATATCTGTAGTCTCTGACCATCTCTTGTATCATGTCTGCAGTCTCTGACCATCTCTTCTACAATGTCTGCAGTCTCTGACCATCTCTTGTATCATGTCTGCAGTCTCTGACCATCTCTTGTATCATGTCTGCAGTCTCTGACCATCTCTTGTATCATGTCTGCAGTCTCTGACCATCTCTTGTATCATGTCTGCAGTCTCTGACCATCTCTTGTATCATGTCTGCAGTCTCTGACCCTCTCCTGTATCATGTCTGCAGTCTCTGACCATCTCCTGTATCATGTCTGCAGTCTCTGGCCATCTCTTGTATCATGTCTGCAGTCTCTGACCATCTCTTGTATCATGTCTGCAGTCTCTGACCATCTCTTGTATCATATCTGCAGTCTCTGACCATCTCCTGTATCATGTCTGCAGTCTCTGACCATCTCCTGTATCATGTCTGCAGTCTCTGACCATCTCTTGTATCATGTCTGCAGTCTCTGACCATCTACTGTATCTTGTCTGCAGTCTCTGACCATCTCTTGTATCATGTCTGCAGTCTCTGACCATCTCCTGTATCATGTCTGCAGTCTCTGACCACCCCTTCCCTCTCCTCGGGTGCCATGATCCGGCTTGTGAATTCCTGATCCTTTCATTTCCCGGTGATCTCTCCTGGGAGTGGGAATCGGCGCAGCACTCGGGTCACATGACTCTCTCCCCGTCCACCTAATGCATCCTGATGGGGAGAAAATAGGCAAAGGTCACCGGCGGTAATTGCATTTCTGATGAAGTCCGTATGCGCTTTGCATGATGATTCCACGACAAGGTGACTCCGGCGCTCCGGAAACCACGGCGGGGGGAAAACACGGAATTCATCTGTACTGAGCGAGAGGATCGGGTCACATGATCTCCCAGAGGCAACAAAGCATTGATGAGAGGAACGGGGAGAGTCCTGGGGGAGGATCGGGTCACATGATCCACCAGAGGCAACAAAGCATTGATGAGAGGAACGGGGAGAGTCCCGGGGGAGGATCGGGTCACATGATCTCCCATTGATGAGAGGAACGGGGAGAGTCCTGGGGGAGGAGCTCCAGGCAAACAGAGTCCTGAGATTCACACTGCTCCGTCACGCAGCACATCGCTGTCTGGCAGGGCAGGAGACCCGATTTTTCTCCGTTGAGGAACTCTTCCTCCTAATGATACGTGCCACTGTTCTGCCAACTGATATCGACAAAGGGGCACCTGACATCACACCGATGCCAACACTGGCCTAACAATCAGTGCCCTGATTATCAGTACAGCCCCATCAGTGCTGCCTATCGGTGCCCTTTAGTAGTGCCCACCAGTACCGCATACCAGTCACATCATGATGCCACCTCATCAGTGCCCATTAGTGGTATAAACCAGTGCCCATCAGTGCTGCCTATCAGTGCCAATAGTGATGCCCATCAGTGATGCCTATCAGTGCTAATAGTGGTGCCCATTAGTGGTACCTATCAGTGCCCATCAGTGCTGCCTATCAGTGCTAATAGTCGTGCCAATCAGTGCCCATTAGTGGTGCCTATCAATGCCCATTAGTGGTGCCTATCAGTACCCATCAGTGCCCATTAGTGGTATAAATCAGTGCCCATCAGTGCTGCCTATTAGTGATAATAGTGGTGCCAATCAGTGCCCATTAGTGATATAAACCAGTGCCCATTAGTGGTGTCCAACAGTGCCAATAGTGGTGCCAATCAGTGCCTATTAGTGGTATAAACCAGTGCCCATCAGTGCTGCCTATCAGTGCCAATAGTAATGCCCATCAGTGATGCCTATCAGTGCTAATAGTGGTGCCAATCAGTGCCCATTAGTGGTACCTATCAGCGCCTATCAGTGCTAATAGTCGTGCCAATCAGTGCCCATTAGTGGTATAAATCAGTGCTGCACATCACTGCAGCCTCATCAGCGCAGCATATTAATGCCCGTCAGTGCAGTCTATCAGTGCCACCAATCAGTGCCCATTAAAACACCAATCAGTACCCATCAGTGCTGCCTATCAGTGCCAATAGTGGCGCTTATCCGTGCCCATCAGTGCTGCCTCATAAGTGCCTACCAGTGGCGCCTACATCAGTGCCCATCATTTCAGCCAATCCCTGCCCATAGTGGTGCCTTTCAGTGCCAATTAGTGCAGCCTATAAGTGCCAACAGTGGCGCCAATCAGTGGCCATCATTTTCACCTATCGGTGTCCATTAGTGGCTCCAATCCGTGCCCATCAGTGCTGCCTATGAGTGCCAACGGTGGTGCCCATCAGTGCCGCATATCAGTGCAGTCTCAACAGTGCACATCAGTGCCCTTTAGTGCGGCCTCATAATGGCCTACCAGTGGTGCCAATCAGTGCCCATAAGTGGCGCCTATCGGTGCACATCAGCGGTGCTTATCAGTGCCCATAAGTGCAGCCTATAAGTGCCAACAGTGGCACCAATCAGTGCCCATAAGTGGCGCCAATCAGTGCCCATCATTTTGTCCTATCAGTGCTTATCTGTGACGCCTATCAGTGCCCATTAGTGGTGCCTATTAGTGGCGCCAATCAGTGCCACCTCATCAGTGCCGCCTCATAAGTGCCTATCAGTGGTGCCAATCAGTGCCAATCATTTCTGCCAATCAGTGCCCATCAGTGGCGCATATCAGTGCCCATTAGTGCAGCCTATAAGTGCCAACAGTGGTGCCAATCAGTGTCCATAAGTGGCGGCAATCAGTGTGCATCATTTTCGCCTATCAGTACCAACAGTGGTGCCCATCAGTGCCGCATATCAGTGCAGCCTCAACTGCGCACATCAGTGCCCTTCATCATACAAAAGATTCAACATAAATATCTCAATCGGTAAATGATCGCATAATGGCCACTAGATGGCGCTGATGATCAATGATAAACATAGAAGCATTGTGGCAATTTATCATTTACGGTGATCATCAGCGCCATCTAGTGGCCATCATGCGATCATTTCCCGATCAAGAAATCTTAAGGAAAATTACGCATTATGGCCACTAGATGGAGCTGGCGACCATTAGCAATAAACATAGACGCATTACGGCGATTTATTTCCTAGGATCGCCAGCACCATCTAGTGGCCGTAATGCGCCTATGTTTATTTCTGATGATCGCCAGCACCATCTAGTGGCCGTAATGCGTCTATGTTTATTTCCTAGGATCGCCAGCTCCATCTAGCGACCGTAACGCGTCTATGTTTATTTCCTATGATCGCTAGCTCCATCTAGTGGCCGTAACGCGTCTATGTTTATTTCCTACGATCGCCAGCTCCATCTAGTGACCGTAATGCGTCTATGTTTATTTCCTAGGATCGCCAGCTCCATCTAGTGGCCGTAACGCGTCTATGTTTATTTCCTACGATCGCCAGCTCCATCTAGTGGCCGTAATGCGTCTATGTTTATTTCCTAGGATCGCCAGCTCCATCTAGTGGCCGTAATGCGTCTATGTTTATTTCCTAGGATCGCCAGCTCCATCTAGTGGCCGTAATGCGTCTATGTTTATTTCCTATGATCGCCAGCTCCATCTAGTGGCCGTAATGCGTCTATGTTTATTTCCTAGGATCGCCAGCTCCATCTAGTGGCCGTAATGCGTCAATGTTTATTTCCTAGGATCGATTGGCTTGTAGATGGAGCGCCGCCGGCCGCGGCGCAATGTAAACGCGTACGGGAGGGAAGTGTTTTCTCGCAGAGAGATGACAGATAAGAAGAGAACGTTCTCCGGCAGATTGGAACCAATCAGCGAGCGCTGACCCTGAAGTACGGGAAGCCGCACAACCTTTTTACGAGATCGTTCACACAGAATTGATACAATTCACAATAATGGCAAGAAAATTGCGGCGGCGGCGGGCGGGCGGGCGACTTCGGGAGCACCTGCCACCATCCTGGAGAGAGAAATAAACCTCGGAGAAGGTAATCAGGAGACGGAATCGCCGGGCTGACAATCTATCGAAGGGAGGAAAAAAAAAACGCAGAACAATTTTTTTTTTTTCGTGGAATGAAACGGCGAAGAGGAAGCGAAGAGCGCGCACATTTCACACACACAACCTACCATGCTGTCTTGTGTTATACTTTTTGCTTCCAGAGTCGTTTATTCAATTTTTGCACATTTTTAGGCCTGAAGATTTCGTCAAACTCTTCCTGCTCAGTGATTGGTTGCTAGAGGTTACCATACATCAATACTGCTCACTGATTGGTTGCTAGAGGTTTACGGCACACATTAGGGCTCACTGATTATTTGCTAGAGGTTACAGCACGTGACTTCTGCTTGTTGATTGGTTGCTAGAGATTACTGTACATCAATACTGCTCACTGATTGGTTGCTAGAGGTTACTGGACATCTGTACCACTCACTAATTGGTTGCTAGAGGTTACTACAAATTATTACTGCTCATTGATTGGTTGAAAGAAGTTACTATACATCAATACTGCTCACTGGTTGGTAGAGGTTACTAGACATCCTTACCACTCACTAATTGGTTGCTAGAGGTTACTACACATTATTACTGCTCATTCATTGGTTGCTAGAGGTTACTGTACATCAATACTGCTCACTAATTGGTTGCTAGAGGTTACTGGACATCCTTACCACTCACTAATTGGTTGCTAGAGGTTACTGCACATTATAACTGCTCATTGATTGGTTGCTAGAGATTACTGTACATCAATACTGCTCACTGGTTGGTTGCTAGTAGTTACTGGACATCCTTACCACTCACTAAATGGCTGCTAGAGGTTACTGCACATTATTACTGCTCATTAGTGGTTGCTAGAGGTTACTGGCCATCTGTATCACTCACTAATTGGTTGCTAGAGGTTACTACACATAATTACTGCTCATTGATTGGTTGGAAGAAGTTACTATACATCAATACTGCTCACTGGTTGCTAGAGGTTTTCTAGACATCCTTACCACTCACTAATTGGTTGCTAGAGGTTACTGCACATTATTACTGCTCATTCATTGGTTGCTAGAGGTTACTGTACATCAATACTGCTCACTGGTTGCTAGAGGTTACTGGACATCCTTACCACTCACTAATTGGTTGCTAGAGGTTACTGCACAGTATTACTGCTCATTGATTGGTTGCTAGAGTTTACTATACATCAGAGCTGGGGATTACTACTAAGCGGGGGATCAGCAAAGCTGGGGGTTACTACTAAGCGGGGGAACAGCAGAGCTGGGGATTACTACTAAGCGGGGGGGATCAGCAAAGCTGGGGGTTACTACTGAGTGGGGGATCACCAAAGCTGGGGGTTACTACTAAGCGGGGGGGATCAGCAAAGCTGGGGGTTACTACTAAGCGGGGGAACAGCAGAGCTGGGGGTTACTACTAAGCGGGGGAACAGCAGAGCTAGGGATTACTACTAAGCGGGGGGGGTCAGCAAAGCTGGGGGTTACTACTGAGTGGGGGATCAGCAAAGCTGGGGGTTACTACTAAGCAGGGGATCAGCAGAGCTGGAGGTTACTACTAAGCAGGGGATAAGCAGAGCTGGGGGTTACTACTGAGTGGGGGATCAGCAAAGCTGGGGGTTACTACTGAGTGGGGGATAAGCAGAGCTGGGGGTTACTACTAAGCGGGGGGTCAGCAGAGCTGGGGGTTACTACTAAGCGGGGGGTCAGCAGAGCTGGGGGTTACTACTAAGCGGGGGGTCAGCAGAGCTGGGGGTTACTACTAAGCGGGGGGTCAGCAGAGCTGGGGGTTACTACTAAGTGGGGGATCAGCAGAGCTGGGGGTTACTACTAAGCGGGGGATCAGCAGAGCTGGGGGTTACTACTAAGCGGGGGATCAGCAAAGCTGGGGGTTACTACTAAGCAGGGGGTCAGCAGAGCTGGGGATACTTTTGAGTGGGGCATCAGCAGAGCTGGGAGTTACTACTGAGCAGGGGATCTGCTGAACGAGGGTACTAATAAGCTGGGGATGTTCACCTTTTCATTTTTTTTCTCTTACTGTTACAATCTCGGGACACAGGACCCAAAAACAGAGCCCTATAGGACCCGGCTGCCGGAGTCTTGGGGAAGCCACGCCTACTCGGCCAGAGTCTTGGGGAAGCCACGCCTACTTGGCCAGAGTCTTGGGGAAGTCACGCCTACTTGGCCGGAGTCTTGGGGTCTTCACGCCTACTTGGCCGGAGTCTTGGGGAAGTCACGCCTACTTGGCCGGAGTCTTGGGGAAGTCACGCCTACTTGGCCGGAGTCTTGGGGAAGTCACGCCTACTTGGCCGGAGTCTTGGGG
Organism: Rana temporaria; assembly: GCF_905171775.1. NCBI lineage: Eukaryota > Metazoa > Chordata > Amphibia > Anura > Ranidae > Rana > Rana temporaria. The sequence goes on from NC_053497.1 coordinate 5,683,849, forward strand.
AAGTCACGCCTACTTGGCCGGAGTCTTGGGGAAGTCACGCCTACTTGGCCGGAGTCTTGGGGAAGTCACGCCTACTTGGCCGGAGTCTTAGGGAAGTCACGCCTACTTGGCCGGAGTCTTGGGGAAGTCACGCCTACTTGGCCGGAGTCTTGGGGAAGTCACGCCTACTTGGCCGGAGTCTTGGGGAAGTCACGCCTACTTGGCCGGAGTCTTGGGGAAGCCACGCCTACTTGGCCGGAGTCTTGGGGAAGTCACGCCTACTTGGCCGGAGTCTTGGGGAAGTCACGCCTACTTGGCCAGAGTCTTGGGGAAGTCACGCCTACTTGGCCGGAGTCTTGGGGAAGTCACGCCTACTTGGCCGGAGTCTTGGGGAAGTCACGCCTACTTGGCCGGAGTCTTGGGGAAGTCACGCCTACTTGGCCGGAGTCTTGGGGAAGCCACGCCTACTTGGCCGGAGTCTTGGGGAAGTCACGCCTACTTGGCCGGAGTGTTAGGGAAGTCACGCCTACTTGGCCGGAGTCTTGGGGAAGTCACGCCTACTTGGCCAGAGTCTTGGGGAAGCCACGCCTACTTGGCCGGAGTCTTGGGGAAGCCACGCCTACTTGGCCGGAGTCTTGGGGAAGTCACGCCTACTTGGCCGGAGCCTTGGGGAAGCCACGCCTACTTGGGCTCCAGCTCATAGTCCAGCATAGTGTCCCTCATCCTTTGGTTTTTGCTCTACAAGTCCTGATGAAGGGGGAGAGATGATTCCCCGAAACATGTTGGATTTTGTTCAAGATTTTTTTGGACTGTAGGAACTAGCGACGCTCCAAATTGTTTGATTTTTTTTTTTTATAGATTTTTTGGGGGGATTTTTTGATACATGCTTTTCATGGCTAACTGTTCCTTTTACCCACAGATCTCCGGAGAACAATAGAGATCAGCCAAAAAAAAAAGAAGACAGTAGACACGGGATCATCTCTTGATTAAATGTAATTGGTTGGATCAAGCGGTTTTGATCTTACGGACGCCTTCAGACGTTTCTGTAGAAATGAAGAGGAATACACAAGAGTCGTTTTCAATGGTCCATTTATGTTTCCATTTTTTTTTAAAAATGGCCATTAGTGAAAGGTCAGCCAACTCCCGGGAGCCCTCCCGGCTTCAGCCGCTCAACGCCAAGTCACTCCTCCCTTCGCCGCGCTTCCTTTGTACTGCCAATTAGAGAAAAGTCAGATTAGTTCCGGGTCACAATTTAAGGTAATGAAAGTTTTTATAAAAACTCAGATGAAAGGAGTGAAGGGGAAAGGTTCAAACCAGCGATGTTGGACGTCCTTCAATGGGATGTGAGGGACCTCCTCGGCTAGACACAGAATGACTTCATATAAAAATGTCAAAAGGTTTCTTTTTTCGAGTGTCCAAAAGGTTTAAGTTTGAGTTAGTTGATGGGTTAAAGCGAAGTGGAGTGGCACTGTTTTTGTTTTAAATTATTATACGGAATACGGCTGCATTTGATGGGTCAAACTGGCGGCATTTGATGGGAAAAACTGGCAGCTATTGATGGGGCAACCTGGCGGCAATTGATGGGGCAAACTGGCATCATTTGATGGGGCAAACTGGAGGCTATTGATGTGGCAAACTGGAGGCTATTAATGGGGCAAACTGGAGGCTATTAATGGGGCAAACTGGTGGCATTTGATGGGGCAAACTGGAGGCTATTGATGGGGCAAACTGGAGGCTATTGATGGGGCAAACTGGAGGCTATTAATGAGGCAAACTGGAGGCTATTAATGGGGCAAACTGGTGGCATTTGATGGGGTAAACTGGTGGCTATTGATGGGGCAAACTGGCGACATTTGTTGTGGCAAACTTGCGGCTATTGATGCTTCAAACTGGCGGCATTTGATGAGGCAAACTTGCAGCTATTGATGGGGCAAACTGGCGGCATTTGATGGGGCAAACTTGGCTGCATTTAATGGGGCAAACTGGCGACATTTGATGGGGCAAACTGGCGGCTATTGATGGGGCAAACTTGCGGCTATTGATGCGGCAAACTGGCGGCATTTGATGAGGCAAACTGGTGGCATTTGATGGGGAAAACTGGTGGCTATTAATGGGGAAAACTGGTGGCATTTGATGGGGCAAACTGGCATCATTTGATGGGGCCAACTTCTAGCTATTGATGGGGCAAACTGGCTGATATTGATGGGGCAAACTGGCAGCTATTGATGGGGCAAACTGGCGGCTATTAATGGGGCAAACTGGCGGCATTTGATGGGGCAAACTGGAGGCTATTGATGGGGCAAGCTGGAGGCTATTGATGGGGCAAACTGGCGACATTTGATGTGGCAAACTTGCGGCTATTGATGCTGCAAACTGGCAGGGTTGGATGAGGCAAACTTGCAGCTATTGATGGGGCAAACTGGCAGCATTTGATGAGACAAACTGGTGGCATTTGATGGGGAAAACTGGAGGCATTTGATGGGGCAACCTGGCCGGAAATTGATGGGGCAAACTGGCGGCAACTCATGGGGCAAACTGGCATCTATTGATGGGGCAAACTGGTGGCTATTGAAGGGCACAGTTGAGTCTATTGATGGAGCAAACTGGTGGCTATTGATGGGCACAGTGCCGGCGTTTGATGGCACAGTGGCGGCATTTGATGTCTTTTTTTTTCCGTTTGTTTGCACCCCCCACAAAAATTTTGAGCACCAGCCGCCACCCAATGGGTTGGATACCACCCAACCTTACTGGTAATAAGTAATTTATTTTACAGTTCGGTGTCCTAGTTTGACTCGTTTTTTTTTTTTTCGATGTATAAATGATGTAGGTTTCTCTTCGTGTCGATTACCAGAGAGAGAAAGCCAGGTGCAGATCCAATTAAGTATTACAGAAAATATTACCCAAGACACCAACTCTTCGGAGGGGGGTTGGGTGAAATCGGCACAGCTCACTTATTTCTTGTTTCCCTATTATATGTCATGAGGATCGACGGCTATCCTATGAGAACATGGCATTTTCATGTTTACCGCCTTCGGATAACATTCCACGAACAAACAAAATGAATTGAGCAGCTGTTGAGGGCGATCTCGGAATTATAGGTTCATATTCATGGATGAGTTACACTCGGGGGGGATCTCAGGATTTGTTATCTGGAAACATAAAACAATTAGGGATTTCATTTCAGGATTATGAGATGGGGGGGGGGGGGGACATTTATGAAGAGCGGCTAATGAAAAATCAGGACCTGCTGAATCAGGTTAATGCTTTGCTTATGTTCTGTCCAATGGGACGGAGCAGTTTAGAGTCCGATCTCCTTAAAGTTGAATTTTATCCCCACCCACCACATGTCCCCCGCTGTTACCTTTTTTGCTAAATAACAAAAAAAAAAAAAATACAGCTGCATACCGAGTCCCATCTTCTATATGACGTTATCAGGAGGGCAGCTGTCTCTTCCAGGTTTCGTCTTCTTCTGTGACGTTTTCAGGAAGCCAGCTGTCTCTTCTAGGTTCTGTCTTCTTCTGTGACATTATCAGGAGGCCAGCTGTCTCTTCTAGGTTCCGTCTTTTTCTGTGACGTTATCAGGAGGCCAGCTGTCTCTTCCAAGTCCCATCTTTTTCTGTGAAGTTATCAGAGGGGCAGCTGTCTCTTCCAGGTTCCATCTTCTTTTGTGACGTTATCAGGTGGCCAGCTGTCTCTTCCAGGTCACACCTTCCTCTGTGACATTATCAGGAGGCCAGCTGTCTCTTTCAGGTTCTATCTTCTTCTGCGATGTTATCAAGGGGCCAGCTGTCTCTTCCAGGTTCTATCTTCTTCTGTGACGTTATCAGGAGGCCAGCTGTCTCTTCCAGGTCTCATGTTCTTCTGTGACGTTATCAGGAGGTCAGCTGTCTCTTCCAGGTTCCGCCTTCTTCTGTGACGTTATCGGGAGGGCAGCTGTCTCTTCCAGGTCTCATCTTCTTCTGTGACATTATCAGGAGGCCAGCTGTCTCTTCCAGGTCTCATCTTCTTCTGTGACATTATCAGGAGGTCAGCTGTCTCTTCCAGGTTCCGTCTTCTTCTGTGACATTATCAGGAGGCCAGCTGTCTCTTCCAGGTTCTATCTTCTTCTGTGATGTTATTAGGGTCCCATCATTTTCTGTGAAGTTATCAGAGGGGCAGCTGTCTCTTCCAGGTTCCATCTTCTTTGTGACATTATCAGGGGGCCAGCGGTCTCTCTCCGGTCTCACCTTCTTCTGTCACATTATCAGGAGACCAGCTGTCTCTTCCAGGTCCCGTCTTCTTCTGCAATGTTATCAAGGGGCCAGCTGTGTCTTCCAGGTCCCGTCTCCTTCTGTGATGTTATCAGGGGTCAACTGTCTCTTCTAGATCCTATATTCTTCTGCAATGTTATCAGGGGACCAGCTGTCTCTTCCAGGTCTCATCTTCTTCTGTGACATTATCAGGACAGCAGTCTCTTCCAGGTCTCATTTTATTCTGTGACATTATCAGGAGGCCAGTTGTCTCTTCGGGGTCCCGTCTTTTTCTGTGAAGTTATCAGGAGGCCAGCTGTCTCTTCCAGGTTTTATCTTCTTTTGTGACATTATCAGGGGGCCAGCTGTCTCTTTCAGGTCCTGTCTTCTTCTGTGATATTATCAGGAGGCCAGTTGTCTCTTCCAGGTCACACCTTCCTCTGTGACATTATCAGGAGGCCAGCTGTCTCTTCCAGGTTCTATCTTCTTCTACGATGTTATCAAGGGGCCAGCTGTCTCTTCCAGGTTCTATCTTCTTCTGTGACGTTATCAGGAGGCCAGCTGTCTCTTCCAGGTCTCATCTTCTTCTGTGACATTATCAGGAGGTCAGCTGTCTCTTCCAGGTTCCGTCTTCTTCTGTGACATTATCAGGAGGCCAGCTGTCTCTTCCAGGTTCTATTTTCTTCTGTGATGTTATTAGGGTCCCATCTTTTTCTGTGAAGTTATCAGAGGGGCAGCTGTCTCTTCCAGGTTCCATCTTCTTCTGTTAATTTATCAGGAGGCCAGCTGTCTCTTCCAGGTCTCATGTTCTTCTTCGACATTATCAGGAGGGCATCTGTCTCTTCCAGGTTCCGCCTTCTTCTGTGACGTTATCGGGAGGGCAGCTGTCTCTTCCAGGTCTCATCTTCTTCTGTGACATTATCAGGAGGCCAGCTGTCTCTTCCAGGTCTCATCTTCTTCTGTGACATTATCAGGAGGTCAGCTGTCTCTTCCAGGTTCCGTCTTCTTCTGTGACATTATCAGGAGGTAGCTGTCTCTTCCAGGTTCTATCTTCTTCTGTGATGTTATTAGGGTCCCATCTTTTTCTGTGAAGTTATCAGAGGGGCAGCTGTCTCTTCCAGGTTCCGTCTTCTTCTGTGACATTATCAGGAGGCCAGCTGTCTCTTCCAGGTTCTATCTTCTTCTGTGATGTTATTAGGGTCCCATCTTTTTCTGTGAAGTTATCAGAGGGGCAGCTGTCTCTTCCAGGTTCCATCTTCTTTGTGACATTATCAGGGGGCCAGCGGTCTCTTTCCGGTCTCACCATCTTCTGTCACATTATCAGGAGGCCAGCTGTCTCTTCCAGGTCCCGTCTTCTTCTGCAATGTTATCAAGGGGCCAGCTGTGTCTTCCAGGTCCCGTCTCCTTCTGTGATGTTATCAGGTGTCAACTGTCTCTTCTAGATCCTATATTCTTCTGCAATGTTATCAGGGGACCAGCTTTCTCTTCCAGGTCCTGTCTTCTTCTGTGAAGTTATCAGAGGGGCAGCTGTCTCTTCCAGGTTCCATTTTCTTCTGTTAATTTATCAGGAGGCCAGCTGTCTCTTCCAGGTCTCATCTTCTTCTGTGACATTATCAGGACAGCAGTCTCTTCCTGGTCTCATTTTATTCTGTGACATTATCAGGAGGCCAGTTGTCTCTTCCAGATCCCGTCTTCTTCTGTGATGTTATCAGGGGTCAACTGTCTCTTTTAGATCCTGTATTCTTCTGCAATGTTATCAGGGGACCAGTTTTCTCTTCCAGGTCCCGTCTTCTTCTGTGAAGTTATCAGAGGGGCAGCTGTCTCGTCCAGGTCCCATCTTTTTCTGTTAAGTTATCGGGAGGCCAGCTGTCTCTTCCAGGTTCCATCTTCTTTTGTGACGTTATTAGGGGGCCAGCTGCCTCTTCCAGGTCTCATTTTCTTCTGTGATGTTATCAAGGGGCCAGCTGTCTCTTCCAGGTCCCATCTTTTCCTGTGACATTATCAGGGGGCCAGTTGTCTCTTCCAGGTCCCATCTTTTCCTGTGACATTATCAGAAGGCAAGTTATCTCTTCCAGATCCCGTCTTCTTCTGCAATGTTATTAGGGGTCAACTGTCTCTTCTAGATCCTATATTCTTCTGCAATGTTATCAGGAGGCCAGCTGTCTCTTCCAGGTCTCATCTTCTTCTGTGACATTATCAGGACAGCAGTCTCTTCCAGGTCTCATTTTATTCTGTGACATTATCAGGAGGCCAGTTGTCTCTTCCAGATCCCGTCTTCTTCTGTGATGTTATCAGGGGTCAACTGTCTCTTTTAGATCCTGTATTCTTCTGCAATGTTATCAGGGGACCAGTTTTCTCTTCCAGGTCCCGTCTTCTTCTGTGAAGTTATCAGAGGGGCAGCTGTCTCGTCCAGGTCCCATCTTTTTCTGTGAAGTTATCAGGAGGCCAGCTGTCTCTTCCAGGTTTTATCTTCTTTTGTGACATTATCAGGGGGCCAGCTGTCTCTTTCAGGTCCTGTCTTCTTCTGTGATATTATCAGGAGGCCAGTTGTTTTTTCCAGGTCCCGTCTTCTTCTGTGACATTATCAAGGGACCAGCTATCTCTTCCAGGTTCCATCTTCTTTTGTGACATTATCAGGGGGCCAGCGGTCTCTTCCAGGTCTCACGTACTTCTGTGACATTATCAGGAGGCAAGCTGTCTCTTCTAGGTTCCATCTTCTTCTGTGACGTTATCAGGGGACCAGCTTTTTCTTCCAGGTCATGTTTTCTTCTGTGATATTATCAGGAGGCCAGTTGTCTCTTCCAGGTCTCGCCTTCTTTTGTGACATTATCAGGAGGCCAGTTGTCTTTTCCAGGTCTCGCCTTTTCTGTGACATTATCAAGGGATCAGCTGTCTCTTCCAGGTTCCATCTTCTTCTGTGATGTTATCAGGGGCCAGCTGTCTCTTCCAGGTTCTATCTTCTTCTAAAATGTTATCAGGGGGCCAGCTGTGTCTTCCAGGCCCCGTCTCCTTCTGTGATGTTATCAGGGTTCAACTGTCTCTTCTAGATCCTATATTCTTCTGCAATGTTATCAGGGGACCAGCTTTCTCTTCCGGGTCCCGTCTTCTTCTGTGAAGTTATCAGAGGGGCAGCTGTCTTTAGCATCTATATAGGCACAATGATCGATTGCCATATTGTTTGTAGCATGACTATCTCCTATGACCGACGGCTCCATCTATGGGCCATAATGTGCTATTTTTTTTTTAATTGTGGTATTTCAAAATAATACTACATTATGGACACTAGGTGGAGCTGACGATTATAGGAGACGATCATACTACAAAACATATGGTGATCGTTCATTGTGCTTAAGATATCCTTTGCTATAATTATCCATTGTATGCAAAAAAAAGCCCAGTGCGCATGCTCCAAATGACGTCGCTAGGACGTCATTGTTTTCGGCGGCTAGGTTACTTACGGCCATCCGTATTCCCGACGTACTTACGCAAACGACGTAACAAATTTAAAACTCGGCGCGGGAACATCGGCCATACTTAACATTAGCTACCCCTCATATTAGCAGGGGTAGCTATCCGCCGGAAAAACCCGAACACAAACGACGTTGAAAAAGAGCGACGGGCGGGCGTACAGACGTGAATCGGCGGTCCTCCTCATTTGCATATGCAACGTTTAAAAAAAAGCGACGACACCTAGCGGCCGGCGGGAGATTACAGCCTAAGATTCGACTGGTGTAAGTCACTTACACCAGTCGGATCTAAGGGAGATCTATGCGGAACTGATTCTTATGAATCAGTCGCATAGCTCCGACCGTGGGATCTCACAGATCCGACCGTCGGCTCTCACAGATACGACGGCGGATCAGGAGATCCGCCGTCATATCTCTTGATGAATCTGCCCCAGTGTCTTCATAACGGGTTTTATTTTGGACTTTGTCATGACTGTAGACACGTGTAATCATGAAGGTTTTTACAACATTCAATTGTTAATCCTGCGGTTTGTAGGCACACGGCGGGGGGGTTTGGGTGGAAAGAGCCGGCAATGAATAGATGAAGCCGGTTATTATAAGGCATTGATGGAACTGCAGCCACGAAACCTTAAATGCTTTTGAATTGCTTCGACAAAATGTCTCAGGCAACCAGCGTCTGCTGAGCACAATGATTGCACAGCGCCGAGCATGCACGCTTTGTGGATCTCCACCGGCTCCAAACCCATTATTGGCGGGCGGACGCTCATGGAGGAAGCAGCGGGTCACAATATACCTGTAATATAAAGACACAACTATACGGCGTGATACAAAGCTTGATAGAAGTTTACACTGAAATAAAAGTTTTCATCGGCACTAAACTTTCTTTCTATGGCATTCTCTTATATTAAGGCTGCATTCACACCTATGCGACAAGTAACGCCGCGTACGCGGCGTATTTTGACGCGATTTGTTTAATTTATTTTTTATTTTTTATTTTTACAAAAGACATTGCATTGATGTCTATGGCCGAAAGCCAATGCCGCCTGAAAAAAAGGGTCCGGGACTTTTTTTCAGGCGGCAGGCGTATGGCGTTTCGGCGTTCGGCGTTCGATGTGAACCATCTCATAGACATCAATGCAAATTTGCCCCTCCGGCGTATAGAGCGTCGCGCGTCTTGTCGCCTAGGTGTGAATGGGGCCTTAGAGTGCTGTTACCTCATACCAGGGCCGATCCTAGGCAGGGTGCACGGGGTGCTCCGCACCCAGGCGCCGCAGAGGTGGGGGGCGCCGAAGCTTCAAAGTGCTCCCCTCCCTCCTCCTTGTCTGTGTCCAGAGGCGGAGCGCATGTAGCGGGTGCTGCGGTTCCCCATCCCGCTTGCTCTCTCCGCTGGCAACTGACAAAAGCGCATACCTCCCGCTGTCCCCGGAATCCGGGCTAGGAACCACAACGGGGCTTAGTACCGGAATGCGTTCCGGCACTAAGCTCCACTAATTAATTCTGTCCAGTGTGCATGGAGCAGTCTCCTGTCTGCCCCGCCCCCTCCGCGTGTGTCTGCTCTTCTCCCATTGGCGGTGTGAAGAGAAATGCTCTCCGAGTGCCACCCTCCAAGTAACCAAAGATGCCACGTATGCCCCACCCCCTGCAAAGTGCTTCTGTTCCCAGCGTACCTGAGCTACAGGGATCTAATGGACAAGTACTGATCTATGGGGACACCTGCTGTGGGGGGCTCTGATGGGGACACATGCTGTGGCGGGGCTCTGATGGGGGACACCTGCTGTGGGGGGGGGCTCTAATGGGGGACACCTGCTGTGGGGGGGGCTCTGATGGGGGACACCTGCTGGGGGGGACTCTGATGGGGGACACCTGCTGTGGGGGGGCTCTGATGGGGACACCTGCTGTGGGGGGCTCTGATGGGAGACACCTGCTGGGGAGCTCTGATGGGGACACCTGCTGTGGGGGGGGGCTCTGATGGGGGAAACCTTCTGTGGGGGGGCTCTGATGGGGACACCTGCTGTGGGGGGGGGGCTCTGATGGGGGAAACCTTCTGTGGGGGGGCTCTGATGAGGGACACCTGCTGGGGGGGACTCTGATGGGGGACACTAATGAAGACTTCTTAGGGGAGCATCTCTGTGTCTGAGTCATAGCCATAGAAAGATGTGTAAAGGGGAGGAGTTAGTAAGATGACTACGCCCATGTGGGGGGGCGCCAGAAATATTTCTGCACCCAGGTGTCCGTGACCTGAGGATCGGCCCTGCCTCATACTCCAGCCGAATCTTCCTGCTGCAAGGCGTTGTTTGGAATATACCGTGGTTATGACTAAGGCCTTAGAGGCCGAAACGCGTCAACACATTTGCGTTTGTTCACTGTGGCTTGTTAATTAAAACGACAATTTTTTAACCACTTCAATACCGGGGGGGGGGGCACTTACGCACCTTCCTGCCCAACACAATTTTCAGCTTTCAGCGCTGTCGCAGTTTGAATGACAATTGCGTGGTCATGCTACACTGTACCCAAACTAATTTTTTTATCATTTTGTTCCCACAAATGGGGATTTCTTTTGGTGGTATTTGATCACCCCTGCGATTTTTTTTGCGCAATGAATAAAAAAAGACTGATTAAAAAAAAAAAAGTTTTTATTTGTTTCTGTTTTGTAAATAAATATGTTTTTTCTTCAATGAAGGGCACTGATATGGCTGCACTGATGGGCACTGATAAGACAGCACCGATAGGCACCGATGAGGTGGCACCAATGAGGTGGCACTGATGAGATGGACACTGATAGGCGGAACTGATGGGCACTCATAGGTGGCACTGATGGGCACTCATAGGCGGCACTGATGGGCACTCATAGGTGGCACTGATGGGCACTTATAGGCAGCACTGATGAGTATATATGAGTGGCACTGATAGGTGGCACAGATGGGCACTGATAGGTGGGCACGGATGGTCACTGATAGGTGGCACTGATAGGTGTCACTGGTATGCAGCACTGATGGGCACTCATAGGCGGCACTGATGGGCACTTATAGGTGGCACTGGTGGGCACTCATAGGCGGCACTGATGTCTTGCCACAGATTCTCAATGGGATTTAGGTCTGGACTGTGACTGGGCCATTCTAACACATGAATAGGCTTTGATCTAAACCATTCCATTGTAGCTCTGGCTGTACTTTAGGGTCGTTGTCCTGCTGGAAGATGAACCCCTCCCCCCCCCCCGGTCTCAAGTCTTTTGCAGACTCTAACAGGTTTTCTTCTAAGATTGTCCTGTATTTGTCTCCATCCATCTTCCCATCAACTCTGACCAGCTTCCCTGTCCCTGCTGAAGAAAAGCATCCCCACCACATGATGCTGCCACCACCATGTTTCACGGTGGGGATGGTGTGTTCAGAGTGATGTGCAGTGTTAGTTTTCCCCACACATAGCGTTTTTTGTTGAATTTTGGTGTCATGTGACCAGAGCACCTTCTTCCACATGTTTGCTGTGTCCCCTCCCCACATGTTTGCTGTGTCCCCTCCCCCACATGGCTTCTCACAAACTACAAACAGGACTTATGTCTTTCTCTCTCCAATGTCTTTCTTTTTGTCACTCTTCCATAATGGGCAGATTTGTGGAGAGACCACTAATAGTTGTCCTGCGGACAGATTCTCCCACCTGAGCTGTGGATCTCTGCAATACAGTGGAACCTCGGATTACGAGCATAATCCGTTCCAGGAGAATGCTTGTAATCCAAAGCACTCGCATATGAAAGCGAGTTTCCCAATAGAAGTCAATGGAAATGAAGATAATTCGTTCCGCATTGACTTCTATGGCATGCAATACCGCAACTTTTTTTTTTAAAGCTAATGGGGTGTGCAGTACCGCATGTGGCCAGAGGTGTGGGGGGGGGGGGCGCCAGAAAGCCTCGGAAATATTTGGGGACAGCTCGGCTGATCTCAGAAACCTGTCACGCCACCTGTGGGCCGGTGACAAGTGCACCCTGTAGGGGTCAGGGATGCACCTCAGGGTAGTGAACCCTATAGCCAACTGCTGCTATCTGAGAGGAAGCGTGAACCCAAGATCGCCCAGGGTGCAGAGTCTAAAACCCGGCTTTGTGTTCACCAGAGCCTCTAGTGGTGAGGATCGCCTTCGCCGCAGCTGGATCCAGGTCGCGACCCCTGGGATCCCCTAGGTCACACTCCGCAGAGAGAGAGAGGAAGCAGCAAGCAGGACAAACGGAATTGATGGGTAAGCCGAGGTCGGGGGCAACAGGCAGACAGGGGTAACCGAGGGACAGGCAAAAAGGTCAAGGGCACAGGCAAACAGGAGAAGTCAGGGACGAGCCAAAAACGGTACACAGGAAGGTAAACGTAGCACACTGCAGACAGGAACTTAAGCAAACAACACTGTTGAACAGCACTGCAGACCTGTAGTGCAACAGTTAATATAGACTTCCTGGGATGGCCTGGGTGGGGCTATACAGGAAGTAGAGGAGATAAGAAGGTAACCAGAACAGAGTCAGGCCTCTTAATGGACAGATGGAAACAGGTAAGCTGCCAGACTATTTCATATCCATGACAAAACCCCTGGAAAGGCTCAGGGAGCTGAGTATTTCCGAGTGATTCCTAGTATTTGCAAACGGCTCCGATCCGTTCCGAGTGTCACCGGTGCCCGCCCGGCCCCCCCCACCCCACCTCTGGCCAAATGCGGTACTGCACACTATTCGAAAGCTTGAATTCTGCTAGACAACACTCGCAAACCGAGTCAGAATAAAAAAAACAAAAAGCTGCTCGTCTTTCAAAACGCTCGTTAACCGCGTTACGCGTAAACCGAGGTTCCACTGTAAATTACATGTTTGTTTGTTTTTTTCGGTTTTAGCCAATAATGCGATGCAGCAAGCGGCCCAGGGAAAAAAATAAATGAGAACGAAGCTTTAGAATTACCATCTCGGCTGCATCGCTATAAATCTTTGAATAGCTAAATCAAAGTCTCGACATCACGCGTCGTACATAATAAAGCGCGGCATCAAAAGGTGTCGATAATCCCAGAGAATACCAAAATCCATCGCGTTACTGCGCTGGGAATAGACAATAAAATGGATGAATAGGATAAAACTGCCTGAGTAAATACTCATCTTAAAAATCTGCGGTTTATTTACGTGAGCGCAGGGCCCCCGCCCCCGCTGCCCCCCCCCCCCCTGTCCATTTGTAATGTTTTGCTTGCCTAGCATTGTATTGATGTTGTCATCAGCATTTCATTTTTATTGATTTTTTATTAATTTTTTTTTCTATATATGAATTTCTTCAAAGATTCATACATCTGACTGATCCGGCGACTAACGACTCCATCTTCATTAGGTCACGTTATGCTTTTTATAGCTTCTTATTTGGTAGCAGAAAATTGCACACCGAAGATTTCCCCATGAATTAGATGGCTTGTTGTAAGACTTGTGAAATTGAGAAGAAATAGAGATGGACGCAGTTCAATACGCGTCCCGTTCCAATTTACCTGATGACTGTCGGCATTCATCACCCGGACCTCCCGATAATTAAATAATGACATGGGTTGTCAGGTTGAAGACAATAGAAGGCACACGTCCCATAGAGTTCAACCGCTAACAAACGTATATAACCCAATGATGGTCCGGAGGAAGGTAAGACTAATTATAAAGTACTAACTAATCTGCTGAAATGAAAAAAAATATTAACTTCTTGACCCCCCCCCCCCAAGACAATCAGATAAATTACTGAAAAAGTAATTGGATATTACCTATTCTACCCACAACTGAAAAAAAATAGGTTTGGCTTTTCAGGGTCGATCCTAGGCAGGGTGCGCGGGGTGCTCCATGGCCAACAGCTCGCCTCTCTCTCCCTGTTCTAACCTGCCTGTCACTGCGGCGCTGTCACTGCTTCAGTCGCGGAGGGGTATCTTCAGTCTTCAACACTTTATCGATTTTCCAGGGGGGGTCAATTGCCCCCCCCCCCTGCCCTATGGAGCGGACGCCCATGACCAGGGCCGATCCTAGGCAGGGTGCACGGGGTGCTCCGCACCCAGGCGCCGCAGAGGTGGGGGCGCCAAAGCTCCAAAGTGCTCCCCTCCCTCCTCCTTGTCTGTTTCCAGAGGCGGAGCGCATGTAGATGGTGCTGCGGTTCCCCATCCCGCTTGCTCTCTCTGCTGGCAACTGACAAGAGCGCATATCTCCCGCTGCCCCTGGAATCCGGGTAGGGTACCGCAGTGGAGCCTAGTACCGGAACAACTTGGGACATATTGAAACATACATCAAGTTGATTGTAGGTAAAAGTGCTGATATTTACCACTAAAGAAAGAAGTGGATGGCTGAGAAATAATATCTCGGATTACATGAGATGGGACAGTAATGATAATTCATGTATTGCAGGATATCTTGAAATATTACAGGTGGTTAATTCTGACCCCAACAGGTCAATAGGACAGTATTCATTCATGTGGGGACACATACTGTTGAGGGGTTAATTGAGTCTGGCTCCTAAGATATTTCATTGTGTGAAAGTCTATTGATGATAGATGTGTTGGGGGTCGGCAGTCTCAAAGGTCAGATGTCTGACTTTTCAACTGTAGTGGATTAGCATGTCAATTACGTCTACAAAGGAATGTGTATTGTGTATCAGGTGAGAATAGCTTGTCGCGGAGTCATAATGTCTGGGAATTGACTAGTAATTAGTTCATGTAGATTATCTGAATGTCATTATCTAAAGGAATGTGTATTGACCACTTATTGTGTCATGTTGTGGGTGGAGTTAAGCCATTGTTTCTTGGGGCTTCTAACTGTATAAAAATAACCTAAGTTTACCATTAAAGTGTCATTCGTTTGGAACCAGAGAACAGAGCTTGTGTCTCGTTATTCTGGGAAAATCCATATGGATCGTGTCTGCTGGATTGTGGAGTGTCGGATAAGCTGTCTTGGGTTGGTGGAATGGAATATCGTAAATGGTGTTAACCCCTGACCGTTACAGATGGCCAACACACTTAAATTGTATGGAGAGCTAAAGCCTTTTCTGCTTTTTACTGGCTCAGGTGAGGACAATTTGGTTCCTTTCAGCCTACATCCCTGGGATTTGATGAACTAGTAATCAGATCTATGGGTTAGTGATCATTATTGGGGTGACTAGGTGATTTGGGATTTGTCACCCCAATAATGATCACTAACCCACAACAACATAGATCTGATTACTAGTTCATCAAATCCCAATGAAGTAGGCTGAAAGGAACCAAATTCTCCTCACCTGAGCCAGTAAAAAGCAGAAAAGGTTTGGCTCTCCATACAATTTAAGTGTCTTGGCCATTATCAATACACAATATGTAAACCCCTGATGAAGTCTCGTGACGTGACGACACGCGTCGGGATTGGAGCACCGGTTACAGACACAGCCTGACGCCAGGAGACGAGCCCAGCACTCGTAGATGTGTTTTTGATTTTACGTACTCGTGTGAGTGTTTTGCCTATTATTAAATTGTTTCTTTTTTACGGAGTTACGCTATTGGTTCCTTTCTTTTTCAATGTCAATGCCATCTTCTGAGTATTGATCGGTCATTGTTTGGGCACACCAGGCTGACACTCTGAGGGGGATACGAGTTCGGTGCTCGTGGTTTGACGCCCACTTTTACTCATTCCAAGTGAGTGCATCGTCTTGAGACCTACTCCTATCCGTCATTGGATTTCCCTCACAGTGTCACGCTATATGCATCTTTTTGTGTTTGTGTCTTTTCCATAATACACATCGGCCACTGAGAGCATTTCAGCAATAGAGGAGAGATTTCCTGTCAGTTTCCACATGTATCCAGATCTGTGGCATTCTAGCTGTTTTGTCCAAACAGCAGTGAGGTGAGCTGCTAGTGCACATGGAGGTGGACATCACTGAAGATTGTATACAGCACGCTGCATCTTTGGTGGAGGTGTTTTGTTCAGACACTGTTTGTTGGACCATCTTCTCTTCGCTGTGTTTTCCTTGGGACACTATTTATGAGACTTTTTTGCCTGTGTTTTTTCACACATGTGTGATTGTGTTTATTATTATATATTTGTTTTTGTACAATTGTCGCCACTGTGCCATCAATTGTTGCCACTGTGCAATCAAACACAGCCACTGTGCCATGCCATCAAACGCAGCCACTGTGCCATCAATTGTCACCACTGTGCCGATCAATTGTCACCACTGTGCCATCAATTGTCACCACTGTGCCATCAATTGTCGCCCCTGTGCCATCAAACGCAGCCACTGTGCCACACCATCAAACGCAGCCACTGTGCCATCAGTTGTCACCACTGTGCCATCAATTATCACCACTGTGCCCATCAATTGTCGCCACTGTGCCATCAATTGTTGCCACTGTGCCATCAATTGTCACCACTGTGCCATGCCATCAAACGCAGCCACTGTGCCATCAATTGTCACCACTGTTCCATCAATTGTCACCACTGTGCCCATCAATTGCCGCCAGATTGCCACCTCAAAAACCGCCAGATTTATGCCCCCCGTCCCCCAGCACTTACCTTGCTCGGGTCAGCCATCCTCCCTCGATGTCTTCTCCGGAGTCCCGTCCTTGATGTTGCTTCAGCCAATCAGGTTACAGGTAACCAGACCCGGTGAACCTGGCTGAGACGAGTTTCAGTGTTAACCAGGGAACGCACACCCCCTGCGTCCTCTGGTTAACTATTTTGAAGCCGATTTCAGCCCACAGGCCGCTGGCTCTGATAGACACTTCCACACAGCCAACCAGTTGTCGTTATTCAGATGTCCGGTGCTTACCAGGGGGCCGGCCATCTGAATAGTGGGTGGAAGCGGCGACAATACATAGAGATTCATGCAATGCAAGAATCTCTATGTATTGTACACTAAATTGAGTGACGGCGCAGGGGAGAGAGGGGGCGGGGTTTCCTGCGCCTACTTTGGACGCACCGCCGCTGGATACCATGGCTTCTATGGAGTAGGGCTTAAGGACCAACAAGACAGTTAAAGTTACAGTTAGACCCAGAGGCGGCTCTTTAATTAGGCAAATTAGGTGGTCGCCTAAGGCCTCACACTCACAAGTGCCTCGTGGCCGCCTAACTTACCCAGTGCATTACCCCAGTTTTGAGGGACGGGGACCTTAACGCTGCTGTGCTCAGTTAGTTATTAAAGAGCAGGATCTGGGGGCCACCTTGTTAAAGGGGGCTTCCAGATTCCGATAAGCCCCCTGCCCGCAAACCCCCAAAACCACCGGCCAGGGTTGTGGGGAAGAGGCTCTTGTCCTTGAATTATTTTTCCCATCATGGGTGTGAGTGGGGTCCCATGTCAAGTTTTGCCTAAGGCCTCACAAAGCCTTGAGCCGCCTCTGGTTAGACCTTCCATGTCTGTGGAGGGCCCGGTGTCTTATTAAACCCATTTTTGAGAAGATGTACTTTATAGGCTTCAGAATGAGAATTTCGGAGGAGCGTCTGCCCCTTTCTTGACCCGTAACCAGCAAGATAAATCTTATTCTAGATTTTATGTCGTCGTCTACCAATCCCTGATTATGAGCTCTCAGGGTCACTCGGTATATCTCAATTTTGAGTTGATGCGAGAGGAAATTGCCCGGTTTTATTATAATTTTTCCAATGGATTTATGGGGCCAGATCCACGAGGAAGTAACGCTGGCGTATCTATTGATACGCCGCGTAACTTCTAGGATGCTCCGGCGTATC
>NC_053497.1:5706199-5768699 GCF_905171775.1 Rana temporaria
CCATGTTTGTAACCACACCAGTAAATGTCTAGAAGGAGCTGAGTATCACAGTCATTTTAAAGCTGCCTGATTGGTGCTTATTAGGCTTTATTGCTGCTCCCTGACATCCACAGGTGTTTTCAATACCTGATTGAAATTGAACTTCAATGAACCTCTGTTCTTCAGAGTGGTAGTCTTTAAGGTGTTGAATAATTGTGTAAATGAAGAATTCACAAAATAAACATTTACTACTGTATTACAAAACCAATTGATGTCATTTTAGTTGCATATGGTTCTTTAAGAAGTCCTTGTAGGATTTCATTCTGAATACAATTACAAATGTACACTAAATTCCCTAAAACCCTTTACAGCATTGGGGGGTTGAATAATTTTCAACACAACTGTATATATATAAATATATATATATATATATATATATATATTTACCGTAAAACCTTTTTATTTGCATGTAAAAATTATTTTTTTTCTAGAAAATTACTTTGAACCCCCAAACATTATATATAGAAAATGATATATATATATATATAGAAATATTTTATTTTAGAAAAAAAAAGGAGGGTTGTCATCCAGGGCCCCTGGGGACCTCCGGACCCCTAAAAAAAGAAAAAAAAATGGCCCTTTAATAAAAAATAAAATAAAAATATATTAAAATATATGTATTTTTTTATAAAAAATAAATTAAAAAAAAAGGGGGTGTTGCCATCTGGGGCAATTTTATTTTTTTAAATAACCCAGCCTATACAATTGACCATGTAGTTGCCATTATCCCTTGAAACTTTTTTAATGTGGAACCCTCTAGGATTGGGATTATGTGGGCAACGAAAAGAATATATATTCAAAAAATTATAAAAATATATTTTAATACATATGAGTAGAAAAATTACAAAAATTACATGAAATACACAATTTTATTTTTTTAAAGGGGGTTGCCATCCGGGTCCCTGGTGACCTCTGGGCCCCTTACAGGTGTACTGCCTGTACCCCCCTGATGGCGGCCCTGAAAATATACCAAAAAAATAAATAAAGACTTTAGTTCCTCTAATCCAGCGCTGGCAAATATGAAAGAAATAACTTTTTACATCATTATCGTACATGTCCAGTCCTCGAAAAATTCGAACGTAATTAAACTTTCTCGAGATTCCCTCTCAGTAAAACATCAGAGTACGGCTTATTTCATCGGCACTCTCCGCTCACCGGGTTTGCCTTTGATTAATTCAGTAAGACTCCGGCCCGGCTGTGACTGAACATTTCAAACTCCGACTTTGACTTTAATTAGAAAGACTGATACGGAAGTACCAAACCACTTAATATTTTAATTAGCTTTTTTTCCTGATATGTTCTTGGACTATCTATCATTTTGAAAAATAAAAGTTAATTTCCTTATTTTTTTTTTTTAATGAAATGCCTTTTGATTCCCCTTTTTTTTCCTCTGGTAATGGAGCATTCCACAACAAGTATTGTAAAGAGCTGTTTTACATATTTTAATTAAGTAAAAAAAAGGTTGAAAGAAAGATTTCCAACAATGATGGGTCTGTCTTTGAATGAATTAACTGTTGGAAGGTCATTAATTTCCCATTTTCTGAGATTTTTTTTTTTTTTTTATAATTTTTTATTTCTTTTTTATAATTTTTTTTTTTTTCCTCTTCATTTAGCCATTTTTCAAATAAGGACAGAAATCCTTTTTTTTTTTTTTTTTTTGACAAATTGCAAATGATTACCGGCTTTTAAAAGAAATACAGATTGTAAACGGTGACGGTTCTGAAAGGGAAAATCTAATTAAAATCTTCTGTTCATTGTGCGAGTCGGCTGCTGATTACTTGTATTGTTTCATGTTCCGTTGAATTTCTTATGCTATGTCCCACTTAGTATTATTATTATTTTTTTTTTTTAGACTGCTAAAAATTCGCAAGCTGGGTGGCCTGTCTCCTGGGAATCAAACTTCACTATGGGGCTTCCTAAAATCAGGGGGAAGCCATCACAAATTTTGAGGTCCCTTGCACAGCTTTAGGCAGCGCCCCCCCTGGAGCAAAGAACCCGGGGGGCCCTCCTCTCTCCTGCCGCAAGATGATAAGCGCAGGGGGGGGGTTGTGGTAACGAAACTGTCATCTCGTCTCTTCTCTCTCCTGTCGCGAGATGATAAGCGGGACGGGGGGACGGGGTGGTGCTGACGAACAAAACAAAGTCAGACGAAAAAATTAAATAAACAAAAATGAAAAAAAAAAAACAGGGGGCGGGCCAGGGGGGGTCAGGCGGGGGGTGGGGGGTCAGGCGAAATAAATAAATAAATTCAAATGGAAAAAAACGGGGGGCGGGCCCCTGCCGCGAGTTTCTAAAGGTGGGGGGGGTCAGACGAAAAACAACAAAAAAAAATGAAAAAGAAACCAGGGGGCGGGCCCCTGTCGCGAGTTTCTAAAGGTGGGGGTTCAGGCGAAATAAATAAATTAAAATGGGAAAAAACGGGGGGCGGGCCCCTGCCACAAGTTTCTAAATGTGGGGGGTCGAATGAAAAAAAAAATAAAACATAAAAAAAACCTTACAGGTGTAATGCCTCTACCCCCCTGATGGCGGCCCTGCCACCGATCATGTTCTTGCTTTGTTGATTCTTGGATCCACTGATCGTGGTCTTGCTTTGCTGATTCTTTGATTTACTGGTTCTTGTCTTGCTTTGCTGATTCTTTGATCCGCTGATCGTGGTCTTGATTGCTGATTCTTTGATCCACTGATCGTGGTCTTGCTTTGCTGATTCTTTGATTTACTGGTTCTTGTCTTGCTTTGCTGATTCTTTGATCCGCTGATCGTGGTCTTGATTGTTGATTCTTGGATCCACTGATCGTGGTCTTGCTTTGCTGATTCTTTGATTTACTGGTTCTTGTCTTGCTTTGCTGATTCTTTGATCCGCTGATCGTGGTCTTGATTGCTGATTCTTTGATCCACTGATCGTGGTCTTGCTTTGCTAAATCTTCAATCCACTGATCGTGATATTGCTTTATAGATTCTTTGATCTTAATTATTAATTCTTTGATCCACTAATCGTGGTCTTGATGGCTGATTCTTTGATACACTGATTGGTGGGTCATGCTTTGCTGATTCCTCGGTCCACTGATCGTGGTCGTGCTTTGCTCATTCTTTGGTCCACTGACCCTGGTCACGTCTGACTTTTCCCAAAGGGATGACCAGTGCTTTATGATGGGCAGTGCGTTTCTCAAAGGGGCATATGGTTTTCTGAAATGCTCACATGTATGGTTATCATAAAGCAGTGGCCATCATGCGGCCTCTTATAACCAAGTCCGCCCCTTTGAGAAAAGTATCCGCCCCTTGAGCGGAGAGCGGCACGTATAATTAACCCCCGAGCGGGAGCGAGCGACATGTTCATTGCGCATGGTCCGTTTACAGCTGACGAACAGCTGTTCAGGCTCGGAGATTTCCGTGGCCTCCGACTGCACAAGTGCGGCGCCTGCGCAGTCGAGGCCGGATCCTATCCGATAGGGGAACCATCTCGACAAAACACCTGGCTTTTTACACAGGGGATTGTAATTTGTAACACTCGGACGGAGGCGGTACTGAAATGCAGGCAGGAAGTTACGTGCCGTTAGCAGGCCAACTAATTGATAATGAAAATCGTCGACAACCATTTTCATTATCGATTATTATCGATCAATCGCTTCATCCCTGACGTTTTCTCGCTCTGATGACTGATTGGGGGTTTGAACGAAGATTTCGAGAATGACCTGCCGAGATTTTGGAACCGAGCAACTGAGGTTGGCAGAAGCTGCAAAATAAATAGCAAAAGTGAAAAATCTAATTTACAATCTACTTTTAAAATCACTTAACCACTTAAGGACCGCCTCCTGCACATTTACGTTGGCAGAATGGCACAGCTGGGCACATGCATGTACAGGTACGTCCTGTGCTAGTGCCCAGCAGTGGGTCGCGGGCGCGCGCCCGCGACCCGGTCCGAAGCTCCGTGGCCGGGACCGTGGGACCCGCAAACCCGATCGCCGCTGGAGTCCCGAGATCGGTCCCCGGAGCTTTAGAACGGGGAGAGCTGTTCGCCGTTCTTCACTGTGGCGCTGTCATCGATCGTGTGTTCCCTTTTATAGGGAAACACGATCAATGACGTCAAACCTACAGCCACACCCCCCTACAGTTAGAAACACAGATGAGGTCACACTTAACCCCTTCAGCGCCCCCTTGTGGTTAACTCCCAAACTGCAACTGTCATTTTCACAGTAAACAATGCATTTTAAATGCATTTTTTTGCTGTGAAAATGACAATGGTCCCAAAAATGTGTCAAAACAAAATTGTCCGAAGTGTCCGCCATAATGTCGCAGTCACGAAAAAAATCGCTGATCGCCGCCATTAGTAGTACATTTTTTCTTTTATAAAAAAGCAATAAAACTTTCCCCTATTTTGTAAACGCTATAAATTTTGCGCAAACCAATCGATAAACGCTTATTGGGATTTTTATTACCAAAAATAGGTAGAAAAATACGTATCGGTCTAAACTGAGGAAAACATTTTTTTTTTATATATTTTTGGGGGATATTTATTATAGAAAAAGTAAAAAATATTGCTTTTTTTTCAAAATTGTCGCTCTATTTTTGTTTATAGCGCAAAAAATAAAAACCGCAGAGGTGATCAAATACCACCAAAAGAAAGCTCTATTTGTGGGGAAAAAAGGACGCCAATTTTGTTTGGGAGCCACGTCGCACGACCGCGCAATTGTCTGTTAAAGCGACGCAGTGCTGAATCGCAAAACCTGTCCGGGTCCTTTAGCTGCCTAAAGGTCCGGGGGTCTTAAGTGGTTAAAAATGCTTTCATATCATGAAATCAGCTTCTGAATCGCAACGTTGATGTTCCAGACGGCAAAAAGCGCGCAATCTCTGAATCTTTAAGAAAATAATTGCAACAAGTATGGGAGTAGGAGCACACATGCAGAGAAGATTCAATCTCGCAGTGATAATTACATTTAAGATGAACGGCACCTTTTCATTGGTCCGCTTTATGCGTAGACTGCAGATAAGCGGAGGTAATTTCAGATAAACTCCCCGAATTCTCTCCGAAGGGACGGACTTCTCCGCAGAAAGAGAGACCGCTTCTCCCTGCTTAGGTTCCGCTTTAATCTGCGAACATCAACACGGGATTTACTTTTATGGGAACCAGACTGATATTTGGCTAAGAACAAACTCTAGTACGGAAAACCTTGTGGAATTCATTTGAATCCACTTGTAAAGCCTGTGGCCAAGAATCCGTCACTCCTGATAATTTACATTACCTTCCATGTGTAAATATTTACACCGCTCCTCAGCTCCGAAAAAATATATTGTAACCTCCTTCGAAGAAAGTTCATGTCTGCTTCTGCCTGGATCCTCCGCCGCACCAGCTCTAGAGCATTGACTTTTTTTTACTTTTGCAACTCGCTTTTCATTGGCCTGCCTCTCCATAGGCTCCTCCCCATCTTCAGTCTATCATGAATGCTGCTGCCAGACTTATTCACCTTACCAACCGCTCAGTGTCTGCCAACCCTCTCCTCCAATCCCTACACGGACTCCCGATCGCCCAGCAAATTAAATTCAAAATACGAACCACAACTTACAAAGCCATCCACAACTCTGCCCCGAGCTACATCACCGATCTTGTCTCCAAACATCACCCATACCGTCCTCTCCAGCTCTTCTCAAGCCCTGCTACTGTCAAGCTCTCTCGTCTCCTCCTCCCATGCTCATCTCCAGGATTTCTCCAGAGCCTCTCCCATCCTCTGGAACTCGCTAGCTCAACCTGTCCGGCTATCCTCCTACTCTTGCTACCTTCAGGCGATCCCTGAAAACTCATCTCTCCAGGGAAGCCTATCACGTCTTCAACCAATCTTTAACCACTTCCATCAGCTCATTCCCCCACAGTTACAACCTTTTGTACCACCTTTACAACCCTTTACAACCACTTTAACCTACAGGTAAGCCTAGGTTAAGGCTTAAGCCTCTTACACACGCACGGTTTTCTCGGCAAGAAAGCTCTGCCAGCAGTTTTCTTGCTGGTTCTTGCCGAGAAAACCGTGCGTGTCTAAGAGGCTTAAGCCTTAACCTAGGCTTACCTGTAGGTTAAAGTGGTTGTAAAGGGTTGTAAAGGTGGTACAAAAGGTTGTAACTGTGGGGGAATGAGCTGATGGAAGTGGTTAAAGATTAGTTGGAGACCTGAAAGGCTTCCCTGGAGAGATGAGTTTTCAGGGATCGCCTGAAGGTAGCAAGAGTAGGAGGATAGCCGGACAGGTTGAGGTAGCGAGTTAACCAAGTAAACCGTGCGTGTGTACGATAGTGTGACCACATTTCCAAACTACCATTCAGGGACACCCACCCTTCCCAAAAATCAGCTTGTGCTGTAACGAATCACAGCACAGTGATTGGACACAAGAGGCGGGATTTATGATTTTTCCAATAACAAGCAGGGGGCGGGGATTGTGCTCATCCAGGCATTCCCGGCCAGGACAAGTACTGTCAGTGAGTAATGCGGTGATGTGGCGGTCTTTTTTTGTGGGCATCAGATTGGCCTGTGGGGGGGGGGGTGGCTGTGTCAGTTTCATTCCGGGACACTGTATTGTCCTTGAATGAAGGTCCCCGGGACAGACCTGCAAAATGCGGGACTGTCCCGGGCTATCCGGGGACACGTGGTCACCCTAGTGTACGAGGCTTTGAGGTTTCTCGTCAAGAAAACCGCCTAGAATCTAGACGAGAATAATAGAGATCCTGCTCTCTATTTTCTCGTCGTGATTCTCGGCAGTGTTTTCCTGCCGAGAAACCCGAGCGTCTGTATACTTACCTGTCTCCGTGGAAACCCGCGCATGCTTGAAATGACTTTGACGCGTGCGCGGTAGCTTCCAAGGCATAGGTGGGGTGAAGCAAGATGGCGGCGACGGCATCTAATGTGACGAGCGCACGCTCGTCGCAGTCGATGACGTCACCGCGTTCGTGTCATTCAAAAGAACGGCGGTTCTTTTGAATCGTACGTGTGTACGCTCGGCCCGGAAAGAGGATCTTGCCAGGAATCTCATCACGAAAAACAAAGTTTTTTTTCCTGACGAGAATCCGGGCCGTGTGTACAGGGCTTAACCTGCTTGAAATATCTCCCAGACCTCCACGGTCTAGGACAGGGGTCAACAAACTTATTATATTTATTACTTATTACTCTCCTTAAAACTTTAGGGGGCCGGACTGTGGCCATAGGGAGTAGAAAAAGTTCCATCATCAGTTGGTGTAAACAATGCCCCATCTTTAGAGTCAGTGACCGGAATTATGCCCCACCGTTGGTGTCTTTGGTAGGAATTGTCCCCCATCACTGGTGTCATTGGGCCACATTGTTAACGTCATTGGGGGGAATTGTGCCCCATCTTTGGTGTCATTGGAAGGAATGGTCCCCCAACATTGGTGTTATTTGGCCCCATTGTTGGTGTCATTGGGGGGAATTGTGCCCCATCTTTGGTGTCATTGGAAAGAAGGGTCCCCCCATCATTGGTGTTATTTGGCCCCATTTTTGGTATCATTGGGAGGAATTGTGCCCCATGTTGGAGTCATTGGAAGGAATGGTCCCCCATCATTGGTGTTATTTGGCCCCATTGTTGGTGTCATTGGGATTAATTGTGCCACATCTTTGGTGTCATTGGGAGTAATTGTACCCCATGTTGGCGTCATTGGAAGGAATGGTCCCCCATCATTGGTGTTATTGGGCCCCTTTGTTGGTGTCAGTGAAGGAAATAGTTTCCCCCAAGGGCCAGGTAAAATCAAGCGAAGGGCCGCATCCGGCCCCAGGGCCGCAGTTTGGAGACCACTGCTCTAGGAGATATTTGCAAATCGGCGTAGGGCGATTTCTTCTGCGCATTCGCCGGAGTTAGAAAAGGGCACGCTGTGCTGTTTCTAGCTCCGGTCATGCCGTTAAAGGCGGGAGTGACGTCACGCGACTCTGGCCAGTCACGGAGCCGGAATTCGCGGCCCCCGGAAGAGGGGTGAAGAATGGACGCTCGCTGCCAGCGAGGAAAACGGGGACATCGCGGGCTTCTCCTGCAGGCAAGTGTCACGCCCATCAGGGTTCAGTTCCTCTTTAATCCCTTAAGGATTGCCGCACGACTATTTACGTCGGCAGAATGGCATGGCTGATTAAATATGGACGTACAGGTACGTCCCCTTTAAGAAGCCTAGCCGCGGGCTCCGTGACCGCGCCTGTGGGACCCAATCGCCACCGGTGTCCCGTGATCGGGTCACAGAGCTGAAGAACGGGGAGAGGTGAGTGTAAACAAACATCTCTCCGTGCTTCGTAGTGAGCCTGTCACTGATCGTCTGTTCCCTGTCATAGGGAATGACAATCAGTGACGTCACACGTCCAGCCACACCCCCTACAGTAAGAAACACACATTAGGGAACACTTAACCCCTTTTAGCGCCCCCTACAGGTTAACCCCTTCACTGCCAGTGTCATTTTCACAGTAATCAGTGCATTTTTATAGCACTGTTCTCTGTAAAAATGACAATGGTCCCAAAATAGTGTCAAAAGTGTCCGCCATAATGTCGCAGTCACAATAAAAATCACTGATCACCGCCATTACTAGTAAAAAAACAATATTAATAAAAATGCCATAAAACAGTCCCCTATTTTGTAGACGCTATGGGCCAGATTCTCAGTCGAGATACGCCGTCGTATCTCCAGATACGCCGTTGTATCTCTGCGTTGCGCCGTCGTATCTATGTGCCTGATTCTTAGAATCAGTTACGCATAGATATCAGTTAGATCCGACAGGCGTAAGTCTCCTACGCCGTCGGATCGTAACTGCATATTTACGCTGGCCGCTAGGTGGCGCTTCCTTCGAATTCCGCGTTGAGTATGCAAATTAGCTAGATACGCAAATTCCCGAACGTACGCCCAGCCGACGTTAGGCTTTTCCCAGCGTATAGTTACCCCTGCTATATGGTGGCGTAAGTGCGGCGTAACAATGTTAAGTATGGCCGTCGTCCCCGCGTCGAAATTTTAAAAAGTTACGTCGTTTGCGTAAGTCGTCTGTGAATGGGGCTGGACGTCATTTACGTTCACGTTGAAACCAATGACGTCCTTGCGGCGTACTTTGGAGCAATGCACACTGGGAAATTCCACGGACGGCGCATGCGGAAAAACGTCAATCACATCGGGTCACACAACATTTACATAACACACGCCCCCCTGTTCCAAATTTGAATTAGGCAGGGCTTACGCCGGACGATTTACGCTACGCCGCCGCAACTTACGGAGCAAGTGCTTTGAGAATACAGCACTTGCCCGTCTAAGTTGAGGAGGCGTAAACGTAAATCAGATACGTTACGCCCGCACAAAGATACGCGATCGGACGTGAATCTGGGCCAGATTCTCAAAAGAGTTAATTCGAAATTCCCGCCGGCGTATCCTTGTTTTGTATTCGCAAAACAAGATACGCGGGAATTAGGCTAGGAACCGACTTGTGTAAGTCACTTACG
This sequence comes from Rana temporaria, assembly GCF_905171775.1. Classification (NCBI taxonomy): domain Eukaryota; kingdom Metazoa; phylum Chordata; class Amphibia; order Anura; family Ranidae; genus Rana; species Rana temporaria. The sequence continues at coordinate 5,715,688 of NC_053497.1, forward strand.
TCCGCGTCGTCTTTTTCCGTCGGTTACGTCGTTTTCCCAAGTCGTTCTTGAATACGACTTTACGTCAATGACGCTCACGTCGGCGTCATTGACATTTTCCGTCGTGAGCTGGAGCATGCGCACTGGGCTATTTTTCAGCCCGGCGCATGCGCAGTTCAATCGGCGCGGGGGCGCGCTTAATTTGAATACAAGCCACCCCCTTTGAATTACGCGGCCATACGCCGGGCCATTTACACTACGCCGCCGCAAATTACGGAGCAAGTGCTTAGAGAATACGGCACTTGCTCCACTAACTTGCGGTGGCGTGGTGTAAATGGCTTACACTACGCCAACGCCGATTCTACGAGAATCTGGCCCTATGACTTTTGCGCTAACCAATCAATATAGGCTTATTGCGATTTTTTTTTTTAAATATGTAAAAGAATACGTATCGGCCTAAATTGAGGAAAAAAAAAATTTTTTATATATATATTTTTGGGGGATATTTATTATAGGAAAAAGTAAAAAAAATATTGAATTTTTTTCAAAATTGTCGCTCTATTTTTGTTTATAGCGCAAAAAATTTAAACGACAGAGGTGATCAAATACCACCAAAAGAAATCTCCATTTGTGGAAAAAAAATATTGGCCCGGATTTAGGTAGAATTGCGCATTATTTACGGAGGCGCAGGGCAACGTTTTTGCCCTGCGCCCCCGCAAATTTGCTCCGCTGCCCTTGATTCACGGAGCAGAAGCTCCGTAAATTGCGCGGGCGCGCCGGCAAAATGCCCGGCGCAAGCGCGCGCAATTTAAATGATCCCGTAGGAGGCGGGAATCATTTAAATTAGGCGCGTTCCCGCGCCGATCGTAGAGCGCATGCTCCGTCGGGAAACTTTCCCGACGTGCATTGCGGCAAATGACGTCGCAAGGACGTCATTTGCTTCAAAGTGAACGTGAATGGCGTCCAGCGCCATTCACGAATCACTTACGCAAAGTACGTAAAATTCTAATTTCGCGACGCGGGAACGACGGGTATATGTAACATTGGCTGCCCCTGCTAATAGCAGGGGCAGCCTTACGCAAAAACCGCCGTACGGAAACGACGTAACTTGCGTACGCAGGTCTCGCGCAACGTTGTGAATCGGTGTTAGTATGCAATTTGCATACTATACACTGAGCACAACGGGAACGCCACCTAGCGGCCATCGCAAGAATGCAGCCTAAAATATGCGGGCATAAAAGCCTTATGCCGCGCAGATCTTAGGCTGCAGTCGGCGTAACGAGGTTCCTGAATCAGGAGCACTCGTTACGCCGGGGCAAGTAAGCAATTGCGCCTGTGTAACCTATGGTTACACAGGTGCGCCTATGGTTACACAGGCGCAATTGCTTCTTGAATCCACCCCAATAATAATAATTGACTTCCCATAATCCCCAACAGAACCAACGCTGCTCTTCGGGTTACAACCAGAGCCGCGGTGTTACTAATTGTGATCTCGTCCAGCGGGCACCACATCTGGTGCTTCGCCACCACGTGCCTCCATTGGGGGGGGGGGGGAGGTGCAGCCTGTTTGGAGTGGTATTTACGTAAAAAATAATAAATGCTGGTTCTACAGATCACTTAAGAATCCAGACTGAATGAATGTCTACGGGGAAAAAACAAGACGACACAAACTTCCAGAAAGGAATGTAAGCAACGTCTCGCAGGCGGCGGTTAATATGCCACATAGAGACTAATGGAGGAGGTGAAACATCAACACCCAATCAGACCTCGGCGAGAAGAATTAACCCCTTCACGCCCTAAGGATGACACAAATCCGAATGCCTAAGCACAGTTTTGGTAAAACCGTACATACACTACATTGCCAAAAGTATTGGGACGCCTGCACACCTCCCAAGTTTTTGGAGATGGGAATGAGGGACGCCTATTAGCTAAAATGATGTCGGCATAAGACACGCCCCTTGCCACACACCCTTGACCACTTAAGCCCCCGGACCATTAGGCAGCTAAAGGACCAGGCCCCTTTTTTGCGGTTCGGCACTGCGTCGCTTTAACTGACAATTGCGCGGTCGTGCGACGTGGCTCCCAAACAAACCTGACGTCCCTTTTTCCCCCACAAATAGAGCTTTCTTTTGGTGGTATTTGATCACCTCTGCGGTTTTTATTTTTTGCGCTATAAACAAAAATATAGCGACAGTTTTGAAAAAAAATTCCCCCCCGACTTGTTCATTCCCTGACTTAGTTAGGGTAGGCGGTACACTTTGGTGGGGGTGGGTCAGCCATGCCCTGTGACCTTTGACCTCTGGGAACCCACCTTCTGACCTTTGACCTCTGGGGGAGGTCCCTGTTCCAATTCCTGAGTCCTAGCCATATTCCTCAATGGGAAACCCTAACCCTAAGCCCTTAACCCTAACCATAATTCCTAACCCCGACCCCTAACCCTTACCCCTAACCCCTACCCCTAACCCTAACCCCTAACCATAACCTTAACCCTAACCCCCTACCCTAACCCTAACCCCGACCCCTAATCCCTAAACCCTAACTCCTAACCCTATATTCCTCAATGGGAAACCCTAACCCTTTAACCCTAACTCCTAACCCTAACCCTTACCCCTAACCCTACCCCTAACCCCTAACCTTAACCCTAACCCCTACCCTAACCCCGACCCCTAATCCCTAACCCCTAACCCTAACTCCTAACCCTACCCCTAACCCTATATTCCTCAATATTAAACCCTAACCCTAAGCCCTTAACCCTAACCCTACCCCTAACCTTAACCCTAACCCCTACCCTAACCCTAACCTCGACCCCGACCCCTAACCCCTAATCCTAACTCTTAACCCTAACCCTACCCCTGACAATAAGTAGAAGAATACGTATCGGCCTAAACTGAGAAAAAAAAATATGTTTTTTTTATATATTTTTGGGGACATTTATTATAGCAAATAAGCGTTTATTGATTGGTTTGCGCAAAAGTTATAGCGTCTACAAAATAGGGGATAGTTTAATGGCATTTTTATTAATATTTTTTTTTTTTTACTACTAATGGCGGCGATCAGCGATTTTTATGACTGCGACATTATGGCGGACACATCGGACACTTTTGACACTATTTTGGGACCATTGTAATTTTTACAGCGATCAGTGCTATAAAAATGCACTGATTACTGTAAAAATGACATTGGCAGTGAAGGGGTTAACCTGTAGAGGGCGCTAAAGGGGTTAAGTGTTCCCTAATGTGTGTTTCTTATTGTAGGGGGGGGTGGCTTGGCGTGTGACGTCACTGATCGTCGTTCCCTATGACAGGGAACAGACGATCAGTGACAGGCTCACCTAGGAAGCACGGGGAGAGGTTTGTTTACACTCGCCTCTCCCCGTTCTTCAGCTCTGTGAACCAATCGCGGGACACCGGCTGCGATCGTGTCCGCGGGTCCCACGGGCGCGGTCACGGAGCACAGGATCGGGTCGCGAGCGTGGCGGCGCACTCGCGACCCACGGCTGGGCTTACCTGTATGTCCATGTGCCCAGCTGTGCCATTCTGCCGACGTATTTAGTCGTGTGGCGGTCCTTAACCCCTTAAGCCCCGGACCAAAATGCAGGTAAAGGACCTTGCCCCTTTTTGCGATTCGGCACTGCGTCGCTTTAACTGACAGTTGCGCGGTCGTGCGACGTGGCTCCCAAACAAAATCGGCGTCCTTTTTTCCCCACAAATAGAACTTTCTTTTGGTGGTATTTGATCACCTCTGCGGTTTTTATTTTTTGCGCTATAAACAAAAACAGAGCGGCAATTTTGAAAAAAATTCAATATTTTTTCCTTTTTGCTATAATAAATATCCCCCAAAAATATATTTAAAAAAAAACATTTTTTTCCTCAGTTTAGGCCGATACGTATTCTTCTTCATATTTTTGGTAAAAAAAATCGCAATAAGCGTTTATCGGTTGGTTTGCAGCAACATTTATAGCGTTTACAAAATAGGGGATAGTTTTATTAATTTTTATAATTTTTTTTTTTTTACTACTAATGGCGGCAATCAGCGATTTTTTTCGTGACTGCGACATTATGGCGGACACTTCGGACAATTCTGACACATTTTTGGGACCATTGTCATTTTCACAGCAAAAAATGCATTTAAATTGCATTCTTTATTGTGGAAATGACAGTTGCAGTTTGGGAGTTAACCACAAGGGGGCGCTGAAGGGGTTATGTTTCACCTAGTGTGTGTTTACAACTGTAGGGGGGGTGTGGCTGTAGGAGTGACATCATCGATTGAGTCTCCCTATAAAAGGGATGACACGATTGATGCAGCCGCCACAGTGAAGCACGGGGAAGAAGTGTTTACACGCGGCTCTCCCCGTCCTTCAGTTCCGGGGACCGATCGCGGGACCCCAGCGGCGATCGGGTCTGCGGGTCCCGGAGCTTCGGACCGGGTCGCGGGTGCGCGCCCGTGACCCACGGCTAGGTAGATGTACAGGACGTACCTGTACGCGCATCTGCCCAGCCGTGCCATTCTGCTGACGTATATATGCAGGAGGCGGCCGTTAAGTGGTTAAAGGGGACGTACCTGTACGCCCTTGTGCCCAGCTGTGCCATTCTGCCCACGTATTTAGTCGTTCGGCGGTCCTTAACCGGTTAAAGGAGAATTATAACCCAAAAAAAAGATTAGTTAAACCCACAAGTGCCTTTTTTTTTACCATTGCTATTCCTTTATACTGGCTTTTCAAATTTACAAATGCAGCCATTTAGAAATCGGGTGAGAGGTTTAGCGCTGGAAAACACTTTCTGAAAGATAAGAAGTGCATTCTACATACAACTACAGCGGAACCTTGGATTACGAGTATAATCTGTTCCAGGAGAACGCTCGTAATCCAAAGCACTCGCATATCAAAGCGAGTTTCCCCATAGAAGTCAATGGAAACTAAAATGATTTCGCATTGACTTCAATGGCATGCAATACTGCATTTGGCCAGAAGTGGGGGGGGGCGCCGGAGAGCCTCAGAAACACTCGGAATGGCCCGGGGACAGCACAGCTGACCTCGGAACACCTCGGAAAGGCTCGGGAACGGAGTATTTCCAAGGTTTTCCAAGCATTTCAGATCGGCTACGCTCAGCTCCGTTTGGCTCCGGCGCCCCTACACCTCAGGCCAAACGCGGTACTGCACACCCCATTGGCTTGAATTCTGCTCGTTTTGCGAGACAACACTCGCAAACCGAGTCAGAATTTAAAAAATAAAGTTGCTCGTCTTTCAAAATGCTCGTTAACCGCGTTACTCGTAAACCAAGGTTCCACTGTATATAGATAAGACCAAAATGAGGGGGAAATGAGGGACTTTTTAATATTTTTTATTAAAGGGCCCGGAGGTCCCCAGGGCCCCCAGGTGGCAACCCCTCTTTTTAAAAAAAAAAAAATATTTTGTAAATATATTTTTTAATTTTTTTTTTTTTTAGTAAAGGGCATAGAGGTCTCCAGGGCCCCGGTGGGCCCCGGGTGGCTACCCCCTTTTTTTTGTAAGGGGCCCAGAGGTCAGTGTTCGTCAGCACCCAGAACCCCCGCCTCTCAATTCGCGCAGCCCCCCCCGTTTCTCAATTTCTGAATGGGAGTTTGGAAATGTGGTCACCCTAAGATGCCCCCAGTGAAAGGCCCAATCTCTGGCCTAGCAGCCCGGGGCAGACGACACATGTCCACCCAGACGGCAGTCCAGGTGGCACCGATCACCGATCACCTCACCCCACTGGAATATATAGGTTCTACCAGCAGGCTAAGGGATTCAATAAAACCCTGGCCCATTGACTGAGATACCCCATATATACTCATAAACTGACCTTGAAATGTCCTTCTCATATCTAATGCCAGCAAGTGCCCGGCCACCCAGTGGCGAAAGAGAAAAGTACAACAAGGCCAAACTTAGAGAGAAATCAACGGATCTCTAATAACTATCAACAGTAGCTACTCCTGACAAGGAATTTCGTGAGGAGCTCCCTAATTAAACCCCAGGGCGCTACACACATATGTATGTTTGAGTTCAAACCATGGTTTGGGCGAATATGCATGCATGTGCACACTTTTGCGCATGCATATGAGCCTTTACGGCTGGCAGGGGTGTTGTTAGGGGTGGGCTGGGGAGGCTGGACCCCTGAATAGGCCGCTGAAAAGCCCAGAGTCTCTGCCATTAAGGATTTCACGAATATCCCCCGAGTCCCGCCAAGCAGGGACCATTTTGTGGCCGAGCGCCGCCGAAGGACACAGCAGATCCCGCCTTCTGGAGCCTGCAGCGCCTATGATGGACGTCCCACTGGTCAAATCCAGGACCGTGGGACGTGTGACGTCCATCATAGGCGCCGCAAGCTTAGAAGGCGGGAATTACAATGCCGCCCGGCGCGCCATGCGATATCCCCGCTTGGTTCGGAGGCTCTCCACGGTTCCTGAGCCTCCGAGTCCTCTGGCTGACTGCAGTGGCTGCACATCTATTATGTATGAGGGGCACACCACGCCACATCCCCGCTTCCTGCTCTGCGGCTCTCCTTCCAGGGCTCCAGTCCTAAGCCTCCCTGGCTGGCTGCATCGCTATGAGGTAGGTGACGTCGGTGATTGTGTATGTATGTAGGTCAGGTCAGGTCAGTGTGGTCAGGTCAGTGTGGTCAGGTCAGTGTAGTCAGGTCAGTGTAGTCAGGTCAGTGCAGTGTGGTCAGGTCAGTGTAGTCAGGTCAGTGTAGTCAGGTCAGTGCAGTGTGGTCAGGCCAGTGTAGTCAGGCCAGTGTAGTCAGGTCAGTGCAGTGTGGTCAGGCCAGTGTAGTCAGGCCAGTGTAGTCAGGTCAGTGCAGTGTGGTCAGGCCAGTGTAGTCAGGTCAGTGTGGTCAGGTTAGTGTGGTCAGGTCAGTGTGGTCAGGTCAGTGTAGTCAGGTCAGTGTAGTCAGGTCAGTGTAGTCAGGTCAGTGTAGTCAGGTCAGTGTAGTCAGGTCAGGCCAGTGTAGTCAGGTCAGTGTGGTCAGGTCAGTGTAGTCAGGTCAGTGCAGTGTAGTCAGGTCAGTGTAGTCAGGTCAGTGTAGTCAGGTCAGTGTAGTGTAGTCAGGTCAGGTCAGTGTGGTCAGGTCAGTGTGGTCATGTCAGTGTAGTCAGGTCAGGTCAGTGTGGTCAGGTCAGTGTGGTCAGGTCAGTGTAGTCAGGTCAGGTCAGTGTGGTCACTTCAGTGTGGTCAGGTCAGTGCAGTGTGGTCAGGCCAGTGTAGTCAGGTCAGTGTAGTCAGGTCAGTGCAGTGTGGTCAGGCCAGTGTAGTCAGGTCAGTGTGGTCAGGTCAGTGTGGTCAGGTCAGTGTGGTCAGGTCAGTGTAGTCAGGTCAGTGTAGTCAGGTCAGTGTAGTCAGGTCAGGCCAGTGTAGTCAGGTCAGTGTGGTCAGGTCAGTGTAGTCAGGTCAGTGTAGTCAGGTCAGTGTAGTCAGGTCAGTGCAGTGTAGTCAGGTCAGTGTAGTCAGGTCAGGTCAGTGTGGTCAGGTCAGTGTAGTCAGGTCAGTGTAGTCAGGTCAGTGCAGTGTAGTCAGGTCAGTGTGGTCAGGTCAGTGTAGTCAGGTCAGTGTGGTCAGATCAGTGTGGTCAGGTCAGTGTAGTCAGGTCAGTGTAGTCAGGTCAGTCAGGTAAGTGTTAGTGTATGCAGGTTATGTCAGTGTGTGTACTGACACACACACACACGTAGGTCTGGGTATGTGTCAGGTAGGTCACCCTGCGCCACTCCACCAGCCGCACCCGCACTGCCCCCCCCTTGTGCCGGCTTGGCTTCGGGCTGAAGCCCCTGGTCTTTTTGGCACCTAGCAACCCCCCGGACGGCTGGCATGATGTTTCTGACAATTCAGGAGTCATACGTACTACAGATTTGCCGCAATGTGCGTTGCATACCTACAACACTGGAGTTTGGTCACCGGCGTAGAAACGGTTAAAGCGTTTTTAGCAAGGAGCAAAAGCAAAGTTGCACGCTGAGCCAGACCACTCAGAGCAAGCGAAACACTATTGATGTGTGCGGTTGTCTTTCTAAGGTTTTAATTATATTTCCTATAGCCCCGAATGTAATTTCCATTCTTAATGGTCTGCTGGAAATATATAGTAAACGAACCTGCAATAAAACAGCAGGAGAGAATTCAAGGACAACGTGAAGGTCACGCGAGACTCCTGCCGTAACCCTTCTGCCTTGGAAATCCGGATAAACACGTTTCTCTCTTCGATGGCACAGCGTGTCCAATCCATTTCATTATCATTTTAGTTCTCATTAATTACCGTCCTAAACTGTCCCTGGATTCAATGATAAGGCTTCACAACCAGCTTAAAAAAAAAAAAAAAAAAGGATTCCGACTGAAATCAATAAAAAACAATTAAGTCGGAGAAGCATTGTTAATGTTGCGGAAATATTAAGGTAATGAAGTGCTGAACATGCAGTTGGAAACACAATGGAGATGATGAGATTTCAATACGGAAAGTGGCGGTGATGGGATTGGCTGAGCGAGGATCCCTATAATCTGGACACATGTGGGTCAATCAGAGACGGAACTAATCACACTGCTGACAAGACCAATCTCATCCGGTAATTTCGCAAAACACCATCCGTGACTCATTTGATGTCATTTACATAATAAACTATGTACTTGCGTTTTTTTATTTTTTTCCCTCAGCTTTAGTAGAATATTGTCCTTTTATATTTTCAAATGAAGGTGTCATATTTGGCAGCCCCCTTCATTTAAAGGGGGCTGCCAGATACCAACATACCCACAGATACCAACAGATGCCCTTCGCACCCGCACAACCACCGGCCAGGGTTGTGGGGAAGAGGCCCTTGTCCTTCATCAAAAAGCCTCACCGCCCTCATGTTGAGGTCACGTGGACTATTTTTATATATTTTTTATTAAGTTTGTTTCATAGTATCATTGGTCCAGCTTGGACCAACGTAAGTATCCATATTTCATACCCTATGGAAGCTGGACATAACTGTGATTCTTGCCACCTTCCGGGCCCTGCGTTGTTGAACAGTAAACACTGGGGGTTGCTCGTTTCGACACAGGCATAGAAGGTTCTCTCATTGGATGGCGGTTCCATCAGGGCCGAATTCCAGACAAGGCCAACAAGGCCAGGCCTTGGGGCGGCAGTGGGTGCAGGGGCGGCACTGCGGCTGAGAGGAGAGAACACTTTCATTTTTATTTCGGGAGTTCCCCCCTGGCATGTAACGGATGGTGAGAGGAGAGAAAACAGAGGGAAGAGGAGGTGAGATGGCTCTCAATGTAATTTTCGGCAGCAGCACCCCCCCCCCCCCCCCGGTTCTCAATGTCAGTTTTGGCGGCAGCACCTCCCAAGGACCCGGCCTTGGGGCGGCAAAGGGAGTAAATCCGGGCCTGGGTTCCATCCCATGTTGGCTCCTGACCAAACCCACTTCTTGGATGGAATAGTGACCTATCTGTTGTTTTATGAGATACTCCACAATATAGAGAGGCAGGGAGCATCGCCGCAGGCGTCAGTGGAGGGTCGGCATGACAGGGGTTAATGGGGCGGATCCTCTAGGACGCATGGTTAGCGTGGGGTTGGCAGAGCCAAAAGGGGGAGGAGGAGGCTTAGCTCAGGGAGAGGAAGAGGAAGGGGAGGGGCCAGTTTGCCTCGAGGCAGTGCAGGGTAAGAAGCTTCCCACCCTCCCGCCTCATCTCATGGCACAAACAGCCTCGTGTAATGTCCATTGTGAAATGTCCATGTACAGGGTTTCATTCTCAATTTTCCAGGGTTTAGCCATATTTGGTTCCTTCAGTAAAACAAGGACAAGGAGGGGGGGTTTTGGAATGAGGAGCTAGGGGGGATGGCAGCTGAATAGTCGTAACTTTAAAACATTATATCTGACATAACTTCTTAAGGAATATAACACTTGGAATATATATATCTTCACACGTGCATATGTATATCTCTTATATAGATAATGAAATAAAGGAATATAAAAGAAATAAAAGAATATAAGAAAAACATTTCAGTGGTTCTAATACAAGATTTAGCTTAACACAAAATAGGAATTTTAGTACTTCCATCACACTATGTAATGTAAAGGGGTTCAGGGTGCTGTGTAATGTAAAGGGGTCCAGAGGTACAAGGTGCTGTGTAATGTAAAGGGGTCCAGAGGTACAAGGTGCTGGAACCCCACATCCCTCCTGGAAACCTCCCCATTTGGGTACGGACCAGCTAGGCCGTATTACGCCCCTCAAGACAGACATTATTGGAAAATCTGAAACACTGCTGATTTATTCTGTGAGTGTTCCCGGTTGGGTGCCTTCCCGCCAGGTTTGTTGTGAATGATTGGATTCTACAATAATACAATTTCTGTTCTCTGAAACTGAGTGTTTGCTGCCGCCACACCACGCTGCACCTCCCCCCCCCCCCCCAAGTAGAAGTACAGATGCAGATTCTGAAATTAATATATAATATCCATGATCATGATCTGCTATCCATGACCGATTACATCCTAAACCCAACCCAACTAGTATGGGAAGAGTGAAAATCAAAAAAATAAATTCTTATATTTGGCTTGGACATTGGCAATGGCTTTGGCTTGACTTATGATGGATTTAATGTTTACCATGAGATTGTCGAGTGCTAAACTGTAATTAGTACGATTGAGTTGAGCTGCTGGAAGGAGGATAAGAGCAAATTAGCTGAATCAGACGGTGTCATGTCCATGGAATGTGATCTTTAGTTTTGCCAAGAGCCCGTGTGCAGTAATAACGAGTGAAATCTTATGTACTAGAGGTTCGTGAAAAGGCACTTTAGTTCTGACACATATTACTGCAGCTCTGCATTCACGAATACTTCATTAGATGTATTTTTTTTAAATGCCAGCAGAGTACGTACCCAAATTTTACCCGTGTGTAAGTCCATAGCTAGTCTTCTGTCAGTTAAGCTCCAACTTCACCCCAAGTCTTAGCTAGTCTCCTGGCAATCAAGCTCCAACTTCACTCTATGTCCATAACTAGTCTCCTGGCAGTCAAGCTCCAACTTCACCCTAAGTCTTAGCTAGTCTCCTGGCAGTCAAGCGCCAACCTCACCCTAAGTTTATAACTAGTCTCCTGGCAGTCAAGCGCCAACCTCAGCCTAAGTCCATAACTAGTCTCCTGGCAGTCAAGCTCCAACCTCACCCTAAGTCTTAGCTAGTCTCCTGGCAATCAAGCGCCAACCTCAGCCTAAGTCCATAACTAGTCTCCTGGTAGTCAAGCTCCAACTACACCCTAAGTCTTAGCTAGTCTCCTGGCAATCAAGCGCCAACCTCAGCCTAAGTCCATAACTAGTCTCCTGGCAGTCAAGCTCCAACCTCACCCTAAGTTCATAGCTAGTCTCCTGTCAGTCAAGCTCCAACCACACCCTAAGTCTTAGCTAGTCTCCTGGCAATCAAGCTCCCACTCCACTCTATGTCCATAACTAGTCTCCTGGCAGTCAAGCTCCAACTTCACCCTAAGTCTTAGCTAGTCTCCTGGCAATCAAGCCCCAAACTAAGCCTAAGTCCATAACTAGTCTCCTGACAATCAAGCTCCAACTTCACTCACGGTAGGAATTTCCGACAACAAATGTTCGATGGGAGCTTGTTGTCAGAAAATCCGACCGTGTGTAGGCTCCATCGGACATTTGCTGTCTTAATTTCCGACAACATATGTTTGAGAGCTGGTTCTCAAATTTTCCGACAACAAAACTTGTCGTTGGAAATTCCGAGCGCGTGTACACAATTCCGACGCACAAAATTCCACGCATGTTAGGAATCAAGCAGAAGAGCCGCACTGGCTATTGAACTTAATTTTTCTTGGCTCGTCATAGTTTTGTATGTCACCGTGTTCTTGACGGTCACAATTTCCGGCAACATTTGTGTGACCGTGTGTAGGCAATACAAGTTTGAGCCAACATCTTCTGGGAAAAAAATCCACGGTTTTATTGTCAGCATGTTCGATCGCCTGCACACGGCCTAAGTCTATAACTAGTCTCTTGACAATCAAGCTCCAACTTCATCCTAAATCCATAACTGGTCTCATGGCAGTCCAGCTCCAGCTTCACCCTAAGTCCATACCTTGTCTCATGGCAGTCCATGTAAGGGAAGGGGAGGGGATGCGCTGGACACATGGCTGTCTTAATGAGAGGACACACCTGGGCACTGCCATGGGGGCCCTTCACTTTCCCCAAAGCAGCTGGTCCTTGAGCCCATGCTCCCCCGTGATGGCACTGAGAGTGATGGATGCAAAGGGAGGGCAGTCTGCCTCCTACCTACTTAATGTCTGTTTACCTGCACTGTCATCATTGTAGGGGCCCCAGAGCATTACTTTGCCTAGGGGCCCATAATGTTATTAAGACGGCCCTGGCTGGACATCTAATCTTACAGATACAACCGGCCTTTTTGAGGACAATCATAATGCTGATGCGGCCCACGATGAAATTGAGTTTGACACCCCTGCTCTACATCCATAACTAGTCTCCTGGCAGCCCAGCTCCAACTTCACCCTAATAGGTAGATTCAGGTACGAGTGCTTAAAGATGCTGCGGTGGCGTAGCTTAGCCTGTTTAGGCTACGCCGCCGTAAATTAGCTAGGCTAGTAATGATTCTCAATATACTTGCCTGCTAATATACGGCGGCGTAGCCTAAAGCGGGCGGGCGTAAGGGCACCGAATTCAAATGACTTGGAGGGGGGCGTGTTTCATGGTAATGAGGCTTGACCTCACGTTTTTGACGTTTTTTTTTCACTGCGCCGGGCGACTACATTTCCCAGTGTGCATTGCGGTTACGTACGCCGCACGGGCCTATTGATTTCGACGTGGACGTAAACTACGTAAATCCTGATTTGCGGACGACTTACGCAAACGACGTTAAAAATTCGAACCTCGCGACGGGTACGGCGGCCATACTTTAACATTGTTATTCCACCTAATAGGTGGAATAACTTTAGGCCTGCTAAGGCCTTACGGAAACGCCGTAAATCGACTACGGCGGCCGGGCGTACGTTTGTGAATCGGCGTATAAACTCATTTACATATTCTACGCCTAGCGGCCATCCAAAATATTGCAACCTAAGATAGGAAGGCGCAAGCCGCCCTATCTTAGATATGTTTAAGCGTATCTCTGTTTGAGCATACGCTTAAACATAGGTCGGCGTAGATTCTGAGTTAGGTCGACTTATCTACTGATAAGTCGGCCTAACTCTACCTGAATCTACCTATAAGTCCATAAGTAGTGTTAATAGGAGAAGAGCAGAGTGGCAGAGAGATGAGCTCATGAGTCTGCCGCTTCTCCTTTCACTGTCCAATCACAGGCTGGGGGAAGGCAGGAGACCCGAAAGTGAATGTGAAATTGCAGGAGAGAAAGATCAGTTCCCTCCACTGCCAGGAGACTGGAAACTGTGGCAGAGCAGCTTAAAACCCAGGATTGGATGGACTGAAATTCTAATCCTTTGCCAAGCAAAGTAGCCCCCATACAAGTATTTCACCTGGAAAGGGATTGGAAGGATTGAGGGGATTATCACGTTGCCAAGATAGGCACCGTGATAATCCCCTCAATCCTTCCAATTCCTTTTCTTAACTAACCCAGGGATGAGGTGCTGTATCCCTACTAGGACTTTCGATCACACACCCCTCAAGTATTTCACCTGTCTGTCTGGAGTTCAGCTTTTAAAAAAATGATTAATTTCTTGGAGACTGCGGGGGAAATGAGAACTGAATGTTCGTTGTGATCCAATATTGTAATGCATCCTACTCATACAGATGATGTACTGACGCTCAATGGGATGGAAATGTCCTACATAGTTTTCCAATAGCTCTGTATCATTAGGAAAGAGAACATGATGACAAATCACACCCTATAAAGCCATGGATTGAAGAGAAATATACCTCGGTAACATTCGATCACTTCTTTTCACCAAGGTTCTTTTCTACTTTTAGTGTAGGTGGTCAGCTAATGTCTTGGTGGTTTCACATCTGATGACCAACGCACTTCTTGTATTAAGGGGAACAATCACAGAACTACAAACATGTCTGCTCTGGCCAGGGGCGGACTGACCATTTGGGCACTGCCAGAGGGCTCCATGCCACTAAGGGGCCCCATCAGGGTTGCCAGCCTCAGTCAGGGCTGGACTGGGACAAAAATTTGGCCCTGGACGTCATCTACGCTGACCATTGCGGTCAGCGTAGAATATGTAAATGAGTAGATATGCCGATTCACGAACGTACGCCCGGCCGACGCAGTACTTTTACGCCGTTTACGTAAGAGATAGGCCACGTAAAGTTAGAGCTAGGCCCTATTGGAATAGTAATGTCAAGTATGGCCGCCGTTCCCGCGTCGAAATTCGAATTTTGCATAAGTCGTCCGTGAATCGGGATTTACTTCGCTTCCGTCCACGTCAAAATCAATAGGCCTGTGCGGCGTACTTAGCCGCAATGCACACTGGGAAATGTAGGCGCCCGGCGCATGCGCCTTTTCGCAAAAAAAGTAAAAAACCTAAGGTCAAGCCCCATTAACATACAACACGCCCCCCTCAAACACATTTGAATTAGGCGCCCTTACGCCCGCCGATTTAGGCTACGCCGCCGTAACTTAGCAGGTAAGTACATTGTGAATCATGTACTTGCCTAGCTAACTTACGGCGGCGTAGCTTAAATGCCTTAAGCTACGCCGCCGCAAAGTTAGGCATAGGTACCCGAATCTACCTAATAGAGTATCTGCTATAATATTGACTTTGTTTTGCAGTTCCTCTGATCTTTCCTCATAGCTGAGCTCCTCCATGCCTCTTATCAGTTTGGTTGCCCTTCTCTGCACTTTCTCCAGTTCCCCGATATCCTTTTTGACAACTGGGGCCCAAAACTGAACTGCATATTCCAGATGAGGTCTTACTAATGATTTGTACAGGGGCAAAATGATATCTCTCTCTCTGGAGTCCTTCAGGGGCAGCCGTCCATTAAGGGCACAGGGGCGGCGCCCCCCCTATCCATGCATCTGGCCCCCTAATCTGCACAGGATGCATGGATTTTAATGGGGGGTGTTTTTATTTTTTTAAGCACGTGATTAGAGCCAGAGGCTCTAATAGACGTCAAAAAAGGTTGGGCTCGGGGCGCAGAGCACTGAGCTCCGAGTCCACCCAGTTGTGTGACAATTGTCATGGACATGCAATAATGTCTGGCAGCTTACCTTCTCCTCATGTGTCCATTAGAGACCTGGCCCTCTTCTGGCTGCCTTTTTATCACCTCTCCTTCCTGTATGGCCCCACCCCAGGAAGTCTATATTAACTGTTGCACTGCAGGTCTGCTTTGCTGTTCAACCTTGTTGTTAGCTTAAGTTCCTGTCTGCAGTGTGCTACGTTTACCTTCCTGTGTACCGTTTTTGGCTCATCCCTGACTTCTCCTGTTTGCCTGTGACCCTGACCTTTTGCCTGTCCCTTGGTTACCCTTGTCTGCTTGTTGCCCTGACCTCGGCTTACCGATCACTACTGTTTGTCCTGGTTGCTGCTTCCCCTCTCTCTCTGCGGAGCGTGACCTAGGGGATCCCAGGGGTCGCGACCTGGATCCAGCTGCAGCGAAGGTCATCCTCACCACTAGAGGCTCTGGTGAACACAAAGCTGGGTCTTAGACTCCGCGCCCTGGGGAATCTTGGGCTCACGCTTCCTCTCTGATTGCAGCAGTCGGCTATAGGGTTTAATACCCTGTGGTGCATCCCTGACCCCAACGGGGTGCACTTGTCGTTTACGTAAGGCTTTTTCCGGCGTAAAGTTACCCCTGCTATATGAGGCGTATGCAATGTTAAGTACGGACGTCGTTCCCGCGTCGAATTTAGAAAATTTTACGTCGTTTGCGTAAGTCGTTCGCGAATAGGGCTGTACGTAAGTTACGTTCCCGTCTAAAGCATTGACGATTTGCGGTGTAATTTCGAGCATGCGCACTGGGATTCTTTCACGAACGGTTCGTAAAAAAACGTCAAATACGTGGGGTCACCATTCATTTGAATAAAACACGCCCACATCATCCACATTTGAATTAGGCGGGCTTACGCCGGAACCACATACGTTACACCGCCGTAACTTAGGGCGCAAGTTCTTTCTGATTACGGAATTTGCACCCTAAGTTACGGAGGCGTAACGTATCTGAGATACATTACGCCCGCAGAAATTTACGCCGGGCTATCTGAATCTAGCCCTTCGTTTCTATGTAAGTGGGAAAACGTACACAATCTGCAGGGGAGCCAATCATTATCCCCCCCCCCCCAACGTATGTCTATGGAATGATATGTGACAGATCGGCTTTACAGTTAATCTGTGATGCGCGATGCATGTGGGTTGCTCTGCAGTTGTCAGCAAATCACTCAGAAATAAAATTGTAAAACCCGGATAAAGAAGCCGAATCATTAATTATTTATTAATATATTACCTCTGCGGGGGAAGGGAATATGCAGCACAATGGTGGGAACCAGATGCAATAGATTTTAATCCTGCAGACTAAAAAGCATTGTGCGACGCAACAGTAGCGGGGATCCCGAGGAACATCTGCTATTTAATTACTTTGCAGATACAGGAATTTCATCCCAAAAACCAAAAGCTGATTGGCTGTTAATAAAGAACGTAAAAGAACGTAAACGGTCATTTCCATAGGAAGTCACAGTTTATCTCAAGTCAAGTCCTGAAATCCAATGTATTCCTCCTCCGCCTCTCCAGTATGTCAGCTGTCCGTAACGATATTATCATCATAATGGCGGCGCTGTCAGGCGCTGATTTAACGAGTGACAACGAAATCCGGCTCAGTGTCAGCGGCCGTCACATAGAAGCTGAAGGGAGCTTATTACACGTGGAAAGTATGCAGGGCTGGAACCATTTGGCCATTATACCGCATACACGCGGTCGGAAATCCCGACGGGCAGGGCCGCCATAAGGGCCGCTGATAGGGGGGACCACCAGTCCTCCTGTAGGGGGCCCGAGCACACCAGAGGGAAGGAGGGGGAATTACAGGATGCCCTGTGCGGCTCTCGGCAGCAGCTGAAAACCCTCCCACTGACTTTTAGCGGTTGCAGGGAGAGACACTGGGCCAGATTCACAAAAGAGATACGACGGCGTATCTCCTGATACGCCGGCGTATCTCTGAGATACGATTGTCGTATCTATGCGCCTGATTCATAGAATCAGTTTACGCATAGATAGCCCTAAGATCCGACAGGTGTAACTTGTGTTACACCGTCGGATCTTAGGCTGCAATTCTAGGCCGGCCGCTAGGTGGCGATTCCATTGCGGTCGGCGTAGAATATGCAAATGACTAGTTACGCCGATTCACGAACGTACGCTTTGCCCGTCGATCTAAATTTACGTAGAGATGCGTCGCGTAAAACTAAGCATGCCCTCTAGGTGGTGTAACCCATGTTAAGTATGGCCGTCGTTCCCGCGTCGAAATTTTAAATTTCACGTCGTTTGCGTAAGTCGTCCGTGAATGGCGCTGGACGCCATTTACGTTAACGTTGAAACCAATGACGTCCTTGCGACGTCATTTAGCGCAATGCACGTCGGGTAATTTTTACGGACGGAGCATGCGCAGTACGCTCGGCGCGGGAACGCGCCTAATTTAAATGGTGTCCGCCCCATTTAAGATTAGGCGGGCTTGCGCCGAGCGGATTTACGCTACGCCGCCGCAAGTTTACAGGTAAGTGCTTTGTGAATCAGGCACTTACGCTGTAAACCTGCGGCGGTGTAACGTAAATGAGATACGTTACGCCGCCGCAGCGTAACGTAATTCTATGTGAATCTGGCCCACTGCCGACTTCCTTGTCCTGTTAAAAAAAAAATAACAAATTGAAACCCTGTATTGTTTTAAACCCTTGTAAAAAAAAAAATGAAAATTGTATAAAAATAATTTGTAAAAATTGTAAAATAAAATAATTTTAAAACATTTCAACTTTTAAAAAAAATATATTAAATGTTTTTGTTCAAAAATTTTGAAAACTATTTAAAAAAGGGCTAATTCGCACAGCTTCTCTGTCATTTTAGTATATTTATTGTGAGAAATGTTTTTATTATATACATTTGAGGGGGGCCCTGCCAGGTAGGCAGTACGGGGCCCTGTGATTTCTAACAGCAGCCCTGGCCGCCATCAGGAATTATGGGGTCCCTTACACAGCTTCAGGCATGGGCCCCCTGGAGCAGAGAACCAGGGGGGGGGGAGTTCCTTCAAGGACTGCGCAGGCGCAAACTTGCCGACGGAAATCTCCGAACCTCGACCGGCATCCAGGCTCATTCTTTAACATCCCCGTGGATTGGAGGATGTTAAAAAAGAGCCAGGAGGCCCGAGCGAGCCGTCCGAGCGAAGCGAGGACGTGAGGCCGAATGGCCACTTTCCTCGAAATCCACGGCGCCTTGGATGCCGGCCGAGGTTCGGAGATTTCCGTCGGCAAGTTTGCGCCTGCGCAGTCCTTAAAGGAACTTTCACGATAGCCGGAACCATATCGGCAGATCACCGCCACTAATTGAGAAAATTGAGAAGGGGGGGTGCCACAAATTGGGGGGGGGGGTAGCCTTGGGGGCTTCTGGGCCCCTTAAAAAAGCACTGCCGATTCTGCCACCTTTCAGAACTCAGAGACAGGAAGCAGAAAGTTCAGAGTCAGGGAGGTGGTGACAGGGGTTCTAAAGAATAAAAATGCCAAACATAACAATCACCCCCACCCCCGGGTGCTTAAATTGACCTTTCATAAATGACATCGCCAGGAAGGTAAAGTTCAAAGGAAACCAAAAAATTAAGATATGTCAAGCCTGTTATGCAGATATAAAATTCAAGATAGAAGATAGTGGGACCCAGTGGTGAGCAGCCCAGGGGCGTAGATAAGGGGGGGATAGGGGGGTCCAAGCCTCCCCTTCATTCTTGAGCTTTCATGGTACCACAGTTACCTCTGACAGTCACTGCTCACCAGAAGCACCGCTGATTCTGCCACCTATCAGAACTCAGAGACAGGAAGCAGAAGGTTCAGAGTCAGGGAGGTTCTCTTTAACTCCTGGGAACTCAAAAATTAAGATATGTCATGCCTGTTAAGCAGATATGAAATTTCATGATAGAAGATAGTGGGACCCAGTGGTGAGCAGCCCAGGGGCGTAGATAAGGGGGGATAGGGGGGTCCAAGCCTCCCCTTCATTGAACATCCATAATACCGCAAGTTACTGCTGACGGTCGCTGCGCCCTCTCCTACTAGCACACATTCGAATTTAGAATTTCAGATTTTACAAATTTTAGGATTTTCGAACATTCGAGCTCACGAATTTGTTAAACTGGGTTTCTTTCATTCGGATATTTACGAAATTAACAAATTAACAAAAACTAATTCGGAACAAAACGGATTGCACACGTCTAATACTGGGGGTGCAAATGGATATAAGGATAGATCCCTACGAAGTGAAGGGAATTCCTCTCATATACTGTTGCCGCTAGGACAGGTGTCCCCATTGGAAGGTTTCCCCTCACTTCTTCTTCTGGTGACAACTTATAAAAGTTTGGATGTCCATTGACCTTCATTGACAATGTTCACAGAGAGGAGAGACTCCCCCCGGCAGGGACAAAGGACATCAAAAAGAACCCTACTGGGAGTTGATCCCTTTCCCGCTGTATCCAAAACGATAAAAAGTGAAGTCTCGCCTATAATTACGCTTTAGTATAATTATAGATTCACTTTTAAATTTGTATATATTGCGTTTTAAGGCTTCTTTCCTAAGATTTTTTTTTTTTAACTTGCTGACATCTGATGTTTCAGAGAAATAAAAAAGAGAAAAAAAAATAAAAGAAGCGCCTGAGGCTCACAAGGGAAATTCTCAAATATCAATAATTTAATCTTCAAAAAGTTTTTGTAGTAAAATGACATCCATAAAATATAACAAAAGGCACACAGGGACACTGAGCACGTTTATTGCTGATCTCCGGGCAAAAGATAAAAATCTAAACCTGCAATAGCCATTCCGTGACTCACCTTGACCCGACCCCGCCCACATAACGCGCATGTGCAAAGAGGGCGGGCATTCATTTTAAATTCCTTAGGTAAAACAATAGCTGCGGCTCCTCAGAGACTGAAGGAATCTCTATAAAATATAAAGGAACACCAGAGGGCGCCAGACTAAGTGTGGTGAATATGTGATCTTTAATGCTTCAAAAGTCAAGTGGCAACTCACAGAATAGCAAGTAACACAGCTGTCATGAGGGCCACGTACCTGAGGTGAGACCCGAAGTAGTGGGGAGGCCTCCCTTGCACCTCGGGTCCTTGTAGCCTCTGGAGGCGGAGACAGAGACTTGGTGGACACCGAGTGGCACGGGTGCCAGGGGTGCGGAGTACCGTGCAAGCCTTAGTCCGGGATCTGAGCCAAGGTCAAGTCCGCTCTAGCAACGAAGTACAGAAGGGTTAATCAGAAGAAGAATGGTCGAGATCCAAGCCGGGGTCGGTTCCAATCTGGCAGCTGAGTACAAAAGGGGCAAAGAAGTAGAATGGTCAAGGTACAAATCCGAGGTCAATGGCAAGCAGCAATCAAGAGTAGTCAAATATGTTTCCAGGTCACAACAAGTTCAGACAGATCTCACACTAGCACAGGAACAAGGGTAACTGAAGATAATCCAGCAAGTTGGTAGTGTCTGGGCTTATATAGGGAAGTTTGAGGTCACTTCCTGTGCGCCTCCTGGGCATTTTCCTGCCTTTTTCCATCAGGTTGAGTTCACTTCCTGTGTGCCTCATGGGCATTTTCCCGCCTTGTTTCCATCAGGTTGAGGTCACTTCCTGTGTGCCTCCTGGGCATTTTCCCGTTTTTTTCTATCAGGTTGAGGTCACTTCCTGTGCGCCTCCTGGGCATTTTCCTGCTTTTTTCCATTAGGTTGAGGTCACTTCCTGTGTGCCTCCTGGGCATTTTTCCATCAGGTTGAGGTCACGTCCTGTGTGCCTCCTGGGTATTTTCCTGCCTTTTTCCATCAGGTTGAGGTCACTTCCTGTGTGCCTTCTGTGTATTTTCCTGCCTTTTTCCATCAGGTTGAGGTCACTTCCTGTGCGTCTCCAGGGCTTTCTTCCACCTTTTTTCCATCAGGTTGAGGTCACTTCCTGTGCGCCTCCTGTGTATTTTCCTGCTTTTTTCCATTAGGTTGAGGTCACTTCCTGTGCACCTCATGGGCATTTTCCTGCTTTTTTCCATTTGGTTTAGGTCATATCCTGTGCGCCTCCTGGGCATTTTTCCACCTTTTTTCCATCAGGTTGAGGTCACGTCCTGTGTGCCTCCTGGGTATTTTCCTGCCTTTTTCCATCAGGTTGAGGTCACTTCCTGTTTGCCTCCTGTGTATTTTCCTGCCTTTTTCAATCAGGTTGAGGTCACTTCCTGTGCGTCTCCTGGGCTTTCTTCCACCTTTTTTCCATCAGGTTGAGGTCACTTCCTGTGTGCCTCCTGTGTATTTTCCTGCCTTTTTCCATCAGGTCCATCAGGTCCAAATAGAGCTTTCTTTCCGTGGTATTTGATCACCTCTGCGGTTTTAATTTTTTGCGCTATAAACAAAAATAGAGCGACAATTTTGAAAAAAATGCAATATTTTATACTTTTTGCTATAATAAACATCCCCCAAAAATATATAAAACAAAATTTTTGTTTTCCTCATTTTAGGCCGACGTATTCTTCTACATATTTTTGGTAAAAAAAAAAAATCGCAATAAGCGTTTATCGATTGGTTTGCGCAAAATTTATAGCGTTTACAAAATAGGGGATAGTTTTTTGCATTTTTATGATTTTTTTTTTTTTTACAATTTATGGCGGCGATCAGCAATTTTTTTCATGACTGCGACATTATGGCGGACACTTCGGACAATTTTGACACATTTTTGGGACCTTTGTCATTTTCACAGCATAAAGTGCTATAAAAATGCACTGATTACTGTGAAAATGACAATTGCAGTTTAGGAGTTAACCACTAGGGGGCGCTGTAGGGGTTAAGTGTGACCTCATATGTGTTTCTAACTGTAGGGGGGCGGGGCTGGACGTGTGACGTCAGTCATCATCTTTCCTCTATCAGGGAACACACGATCAATGACACTGCCACAACGAAGAACAAGGAAGCTGTGTTTACACTCACCTCTCCCCGTTCTTCAGCTCCGGTGACCGATTGCGGGACACCCACGGCGATCGGGTCCGCGGGCCCCGCACGCGCGGTCACGGAGCTTAGGACCTTAAAGAATCACATACAGGCACGTGATTGTGCCCAGCCGTGCCATTCTGCCAACGTATATTGGCGTGAAGGGGTCCTTAAGTGGTTAAAGAGATTGAAGCCCCCGCAGTGACCCTCGTTCGCCCCCCTTTTTTTATATATATTTTTTTATATTTTTTTTTTAAGGGGCCCAGAAGCCCCCAAGGCTACCCCCCCCCCCCCAATTTGTGGCACCCCCCCTTCTCAATTTTCTCAATTAGTGGCGGTGATCTGCCGATATGGTTCCGGCTATCGTGAAAGTTCCTTTAAGGACTGCGCAGGCGCAAACTTGCCGACGGAAATCTCCGAACCTCGGCCGGCATCCAAGGCGACGTGGATTTCGAGGAAAGTGGCCAGTCGGAAAATGACAAAGGTCCCAAAAATGTGTCAAAATTGTCTGATGTGTCCGCCATAATGTCGCAGTCATGAAAAAAATTGCTGATCGCCGCCATTAGTAGTAAAAAAAAAAAAAAATCATAAAAATGCAAAAAACTATCCCCTATTTTGTAAACGCTATAAATTTTGCGCAAACCAATCGATAAACGCTTATTGCGATTTTTTTTTTTACCAAAAATATGTAGAAGAATACGTCGGCCTAAACTGAGGAAAACAAAAATTTTGTTTTATATATTTTTGGGGGATGTTTATTATAGCAAAAAGTATAAAATATTGCATTTTTTTAAAAATTGTCGCTCTATTTTTGTTTATAGCGCAAAAAATGAAAACCGCAGAGGTGATCAAATACCACCAAAAGAAAGCTCTATTTGGACCTGATGGACCTGATGGAAAAAGGCAGGAAAATACACAGGAGGCAAACAGGAAGTGACCTCAACCTGATGGAAAAAGGCAGGAAAATACCCAGGAGGCACACAAGACGTGACCTCAACCTGATGGAAAAAAGGTGGAAAAATGCCCAGGAGGCGCACAGGATATGACCTCAACCAAATGGAAAAAAGCAGGAAAATACACAGGAGGCGCACAGGAAGTGACCTCAACCTGATGGAAAAAAGGTGGAAGAAAGCCCTGGAGATGCACAGGAAGTGACCTCAACCTGATGGAAAAAAGGTGGAAGAAAGCCCTGGAGATGCACAGGAAGTGACCTCAACCTGATGGAAAAAGGCAGGAAAATACACAGAACACACACAGGAAGTGACCTCAACCTGATGGAAAAAGGCAGGAAAATACCCAGGAGGCACACAGGACGTGACCTCAACCTGATGGAAAAATGCCCAGGAGGCACACAGGAAGTGACCTCAACCTAATGGAAAAAAGCAGGAAAATGCCCAGGAGGCGCACAGGAAGTGACCTCAACCTGATAGAAAAAAAACGGGAAAATGCCCAGGAGGCACACAGGAAGTGACCTCAACCTGATGGAAACAAGGCGGGAAAATGCCCATGAGGCACACAGGAAGTGACCTCAACCTGATGGAAACAAGGCGGGAAAATGCCCAGGAGGCGCACAGGAAGTGACCTCAAACTTCCCTATATAAGCCCAGACACTACCAACTTGCTGGATTATCTTCAGTTACCCTTGTTCCTGTGCTAGTGTGAGATCTGTCTGAACTTGTTGTGACCTGGAAACATATTTGACTACGCTTGATTGCTGCTTGCCATTGACCTCGGATTTGTACCTTGACCATTCTACTTCTTTGCCCCTTTTGGAACCGACCCCGGCTTGGATCTCGACCATTCTTCTTCTGATTAACCCTTCTGTACTTCGTTGCTAGAGTGGACTTGACCTCGGCTCAGATCTCAGACTAAGGCTTGCATGGTGCTCCGCACCCCTGGCACCCGTGCCACTCGTTGTCCACCAAGTCTCTGTCTCCGCCTCCAGAGGCTACAAGGACCCGAGGTGCAAGGGAGGCCTCCCCACTACTTCGGGTCTCACCTCAGGTACGTGGCCCTCATGACAGCTGTGTTACTTGCTATTCTGTGAGTTGCCACTTGACTTTTGAAGCATTAAAGATCACATATTCACCACACTTAGTCTGGCGCCCTCTGGTGTTCCTTTATATTTTATAGAGATTCCTTCAGTCTCTGAGGAGCCGCAGCTATTGTTTTACCTAAGGAATTTAAAATGAATGCCCGCCCTCTTTGCACATGCGCGTTATGTGGGCGGGGTCGGGTCAAGGTGAGTCACGGAATGGCTATTGCAGGTTTAGATTTTTATCTTTTGCCCGGAGATCAGCAATAAACGTGCTCAGTGTCCCTGTGTGCCTTTTGTTATATTTTATGGATGTCATTTTACTACAAAAACTTTTTGCGCCGATTGAAGATTAAATTATTGATATTTGAGAATTTCCCTTGTGAGCCTCAGGCGCTTCTTTATTTTATTTTTTTTTCTCTTTTTTATTTCTCTGAAACATCAGATGTCAGCACGTTAAAAAAAAAAAATCTTAGGAAAGAAGCCTTAAAAAGCGATATATACAAATTTAAAAGTGAATCTATAATTATACTAAAGCGTAAGTATAGGCGAGACTTCACTTTTTATCGTTTTGGATACAGCGGTAAAGGGATCAACTCCCGGTAGGGTTCTTTTTGATGTCCTTTGTCCCTGCCGGGGGAGTCTCCCCTCTCTGTGAACATTGTCAATGAAGGTCAATGGACATCCAAACTTTTATAAGTTGTCACCAGAAGAAGAAGTGAGGGGAAACCTTCCAATGGGGACACCTGTCCTAGCGGCAACAGTATATGAGGGGAATTCCCTTCACTTCGTAGGGATCTATCCTTATATCCATTTGCACCCCCAGTATTAGACGTGTGCAATCCGTTTTGTTCCGAATGAGTTTTCGTTAATTTGTTAATTTCGTAAATATCTGAATGAAAGAAACCCAGTTTAACAAATTCGTGAGTTCGAATGTTCGAAAATCCTAAAATTTGAAAAATCTGAAATTCTAAATTCGAATGTGTGCTAGTAGGAGAGGGCGCAGCGACCGTCAGCAGTAACTTGCGGTATTATGGATGTTCAATGAAGGGGAGGCTTGGACCCCCCTATCCCCCCTTATCTACGCCCCTGGGCTGCTCACCACTGGGTCCCACTATCTTCTATCATGAAATTTCATATCTGCTTAAAGCGGAGGTTCACCCGCACATGACACTATTTCCCCCTAGATGGATGCTCGTTTTGTCTAGGGGAATCGGCTAGTTGTTTTAAAATATGATCCGTACTTACCGTTTACGAGATGCATCTTCTCCGCCGCTTCCGGGTATGGGCTGCGGGACTGGGCGTTCCTATTTTGATTGACAGTCTTCCGAGAGGCTTCCGACGGTCGCATCCATCGCGTCACGATTTTCCGAAAGAAGCCGAACGTCGGTGTGCAGGCGCAGTATAGAGCCGCACCGACGTTCGGCTTCTTTAGGCTACTAGTGACGCGATGGATGCGACCGTTGGAAGCCTCTCGGAAGACTGTCAATCAAGAAGGAACGCCCGCTCCCGAAGACCCATACCCGGAAGCGACGGAGAAGATGCATCTCGAAAACGGTAAGTACGGCTCATATTTTAAAACAACTAGCCGATTCCCCTAGACAAAACGAGCATTAATCTAAGGGGAAAAGATAAAAAAAAACATAATTGGGTGAACTCCCGCTTTAACAGGCTTGATATATCTTAATTTTTGAGTTCCCAGGAGTTAAAGAGAACCTCCCTGACTCTGAACCTTCTGCTTCCTGTCTCTGAGTTCTGACAGGTGGCAGAATCAGCGGTGCTTATGGTGAGCATTGGCTTTTAGAGGTAACTGTGGTACCATGAAAGCTCAAGAATGAAGGGGGGGCTTGGACCTCCCTATCCCCCCCCCTTATCTACGCCCCTGGGCTGCTCACCACTGGCCCACTTTGACAGGTCTCTCCCATGGCGGCGGGACAACTCCCACACCCCCCTGGCCACCCAAGCCCCCTCTCCCCCTTCACTAGCCACGAGCCGTTCTAATTTATTAGATTAGAACGGCTGGCACTGGTACTCTTATAGGCAGTACCAGTGGGGAAGGTAGACATTATTTCACCCGGGGCAAAGAATCAGTTTGGTGCCCCCCCCCCCTTATGGGACAAGATTAGGCAGAAGTGAGAAGCTCCCAGGCCATAGCTGTTGAGTCAGCTGTCTGTCCCCTCCCCCATGCTCCTCTGTCGTCCCCCTGCTCCTCTGGTCCTCCCCCTGCTTCTCTGTCCCCCCCAGGTGAGCGCTGCGGGGAGGGAGAGGAGGTGAGCGCTGCGGGAAGGGAGAGACAGAGGAGCGAAGGGAGGCGGCGGTACGCTGTCACTGAAGCCGGCCCACTGAGCCATCGGCCCACCGGGAAACTCCCTGTAGTCCCAATGGGCAGTCCATCCCTGGAGGTAACTGTGGTACCATGAAAGCTCAAGAATGAAGGGGGGGCTTGGACCCCCCAATCACCCCTTATCTACGCCCCTGGGCTGCTCTCCACTGGGTCCCACTATCTGCAGAATCGGCAGTGCTTATGGTGTGCAGTGACTGTCAGAGGTAACTGTGGTACCCTGAAAGCTCAGGAATAAAGATGGGCTTGGACCCCCCTATCGCCCCCCTTATCTACAGCCCTGGGCTGCTCACCACTGGGTCCCACTATCTTCTATCTTGAATTCCATATCTGCATAACAGGCTTGACATATCTTAATTTTTTGGTTCCTATGAGTTAAAGAGAACCTCCCTGACTCGTCTGCTTCCTGTCTCTTGGACCCCCCTGTGGACCCCCTTATCTACTCCCCTGGTTGCTCACCACTGGGTCCCACTATCTTCTACCTTGCATATCTGCTTAACAGGCTTGACCTATCTTAATTTTTGGGTTCCCAGGAGTTAAAGAGAACCTCCCAGACTCCTGTCTCTGAGTTCTGACAGGTGGCAGAATCGGCGGTGCTTCCGGTGAGCAGTCAGAGGCAGGGCTGGACTGGGACAAAAGTTTGGCCCTGGACTTCATCCAGACTGGCCCACTTTGACAGGTCTCTCCCATGGTGGCCGGACAACTCCCGCACCCCACGGGCCACTCAAGCCCCCTCTCCCCCTTCACTAGCCATGAGCTGTTCTAATTTATTAGAGTAGAATGACTGGTACTCTTATAGGCAGTACCAGTGGGGAAGCTAGACATTATTTCACCCGGGGCAAAGAATCAGTTCAGTGCCCCCCCTTATGGGACAAGGTTAGGCAGAAGTGAAAAACTCCCAGGCCATAGCTTTTGGGTCAGCTGTCTGTCCCCTCCTCTATTGTCCCCCCTGCTCCTCTGTTCCTCCCCTTGCTTCTCTGTTCCCCCACAGGTGAGCGCTGCGGGGAGGGAGAGGAGGTGAGCAGTGCGGGAAGGGAGAGACAGAGGAGCGGAGGGGGGAGGCGGTCCGCTGTCACTGAAGCCGGCCCACTGAGCCATCAGCCCACCAGGAAACTCCCTGTAGTCCCAATGGCCAGTGCATCCCTGGTCAGAGGTAACTGTGGTACCCTGGAAGCTCAGGAATAAAGATGGGCTTGGACCCCCCTATCGCCCCCCTTATCTACGCCCCTGGGCTGCTCACCACTGGGTCCCACTATCTTCTATCTAGAATTGCATATCTGCATAAAAGGCTTGACATATCTTAATTTTTTGGTTCCTATGAGTTAAAGAGAACCTCCCTGACTCTGAAACGTCTGCTTCCTGCCTCTTGGACCCCCATGTTCCCCCCCTTATCTACTCCCCTGGTTGCTCACCACTGGGTCCCACTATCTTCTACCTTGCATATCTGCTTAACAGGCTTGACCTATCTTAATTTTTGGGTTCCCAGGAGTTAAAGAGAACCTACCTGACTCCTGTCTCTGAGTTCTAACAGGTGGCAGAATCGGCGGTGCTTCCGGTGAGCAGTCAGAGGCAGGGCTGGACTGGGACAAAAATTTGGCCCTGGACTTCATCCAGACTGGCCCACTTTGACAGGTCTCTCCCATGGTGGCCGGACAACTCCCGCACCCCACGGGCCACCCAAGCCCCCTCTCCCCCTTCACTAGCCACTAGCCATTCTACTTTATTAGAGTAGAATGGCTGGTACTGGTACTCTTATAGGCAGTACCAGTGGGGAAGCTAGACATTATTTCACCCGGGACAAAGAATCAGTTCAGTGCCCCCCCTTATGGGACAAGGTTAGGCAGAAGTGAAAAACTCCCAGGCCATAGCTGTTGGGTCAGCTGTCTGTCCCCTCCTCTATTGTCCCCCCTGCTCCTCTGGTCCTCCCCTTGCTTCTCTGTTCCCCCCCAGGTGAGCGCTGCGGGGAGGGAGAGGAGGTGAGCAGTGCGGGAAGGGAGAGACAGAGGAGCGGAGGGGGGAGGCGGTCCGCTGTCACTGAAGCCGGCCCACTGAGCCATCGGCCCACCGGGAAACTCTCTGTAGTCCCAATGGCCAGTCCATCCCTTGTCTGAGGTAACTGTGGTACCATGAAAGCGCAGAAATAAAGATGGGCTTGGACCCCCCTATCCCCCCCTTATCTACGCCCCTAGGCTGCTCACCACTGGGTCCCACTATCTTCTACCTTGAATTGCATATCTGCATAACAGGCTTGAGATATCTTCATTTTTTTGTCTCGCATTGAACTATAACCTCCTGGCGATGTAATTTATGATAGGTCAACTTTAAGCACGCTAGGGGGGGGGGGGGGGTGATTGTTCTGTCTGGCATTTTTATTCTCTTCTTCGCACGTGCTTCACGCTGCAAACCACAAGCAATGAGAAGCTTAAAAAAAATGACATTTCTATTAAATTATGACTTGTTAGAAGAAAGCAATTCTAATTCCAGAAACAATATAACATATTGAGGGACTATTAGTTAATACGGGTAATGAAATTACAACGCGCTCAAGCAATTGCGGCAATTAAGAGTTCAAACTGTTTAGAATGATCTGCCTAGTGTTACTTAACGCAATGTTCATTAACCGGCAGACGTATTTTTTTTTTTTTTGAAGAGCTCCAGATCCCTGACAGAGTTGAAAATGACGACGCCATTAGCTCGCCGTGCTTCTTTTTTTTTTTTTTTAGAAATGGTTTACATTTCAGGCGCCACTGGAAATCTTCAGCCTAAAGACCATTAGGGACAATGACTAACATTTGTTTCCTAAATACCTTTTTATGAATTCATTTTCGGCAAGAGCAGTTTTTTTAATTCTTCCACGTGTCTCTGTTCATTCCGTGTGACCGTTCTGGCGGAACAATTACATCTAAAAAAAAAAAATCACAAAGTCAAATGAAGTTTAGGAACAGCTCTGCGGCAAAACTTACTGTATAATCATCTAAAAAAAATGTAAATAAAAAATAAAAGTTGCCGCTTATAACATTAATAAGAAAATGTTTTTTTTTTAAAATGTAAAAAAAATTAAATTAATATTTTTTTATTTTTTTAGGGCTTAAAGCTAAGGCACAACATTTGTTTATCTACTTGACCTCTAGAAGATTCACCCCCCCCCCCCCCTCTTCATGACCAGGCCATTTTTTGCAATACGACACTCAGTTATTTTAATTGACAATTGCATGGTCCTTTGACGCCTCTATGGCCTAGGAGGACCAGAGCAACGTTATGACATCACTTTGTTTATTTTTTTGAATGCAAAAAAAAATTTTTTTTAATGCAAAATAAAATATTTTCAATGCAAAAAAAATTTTTTAATGCAAAAAAATATATATTTTGAATGCAAAGAAAATATATTTTTATGCAAAATAAAAAATATTTTTTAATGCAAAGAAATATGGGCCAGATTCACGTAGAATCGCGGCGGCGTAACGTATCCTAGATACGTTACACCGCCGCAAGTTTTCATCGCAAGTGCCTGATTCACCAAGCACTTGCGTGAAAACTTACGCCGGCGGCCTCCGGCGTAAGCCCGCGTAATTCAAAGGGGCGTGTGTCATTTAAATTAGGCGCGCTCCCGCGCCGGACCTACTGCGCATGCTCCATTTTGAAATTCCCGCCGTGCTTTGCGCGAAGTGACGTCATTTTTTTTCGAACGTCGACGTGCGTAGCGTACTTTCGTATTCCCGGACGTCTTACACAAGAAAAAAAAAATTTGAAATTCGACGCGGGAAACACGGCCATACTTTAACATGGGCTGTGTAAAGTTAGGGCAGGTAAAACGACGACTAACTTTGCAACGGAAAACTAGACTAGCGACGACATACTGAACGCGAAAAACCGTCGTGGATCGCCGTAAAACCTCATTTGCATACCCGACGCTGGAATACGACGCAAACTCCACCCAGCGGCGGCCGCGGTATTGCATTCTAAGATCCGACGGTGTAAGACAATTACACCTGTCGGATCTTAGGGATATCTATGAGTAACTGATTCTATGAATCAGCCGCATGGATACTCTGAGAGATACGACGGATTATCTCTTCTGTGAATCTGGCCCTATATTTTTTTAATGCACAAAAATATTTGTAATGCAAAAAAAAAATGTTATGCAAAAAAAATGTTTTAATGCAAAAAAAAATAATAATGCAAAAAAATATATATTTTTAATGCAATCATTAATGCATCAATAAATGTAGTCCTGAATTTTTTTTTAATGCAAAATAAAATATTTTTTAATGCAAAATAAAATATTTTTTAATGCAAAATAAAATATTTTCTAATGCAAACATATATATTTTAATGCAATCATTAATGCACCAATAAATGTAGTCCTGAAATTCAATCAGTGTAAGTACTGGAGCTTGACTTATCAGCATAGGTGTGAGCAGGGGGTGTGCCAGATGTGCCTGGGCACACCCTAATGGCCCTATGTGGCGCATATTCCTCCTGTTTTAGACCCCTGATATTTCATTAAATGGGGTTCCTAACAAAATAAATAAATAAATAAAATTGAATAACATTTTTAAATAAAAAAATAAAAAATTTTAATAAAAAAACAATTGTAAAAAAAAAAAATATTGTAAAAAAAAAAAATGAAAAGATACTGACATAGTCCACTGTCCTACTGACCCCGTAGACTGTCCTACTGACAGCAATCACCCTAACAACCCCACGTGGCGCATATTACCACTGTTTAGACCCCCTGATATATATATTTTTTTGATCTTTTGTTTTTTTTAAAGGTAAAGGAGAGATTTGGGGCCAGATCCTCACGCCTCCTACCCGCCGATTTGAATTCCGCCGCCAGAAATACACTACGCCGCCGTAACTTACGGCGCAAAATCTTCCTGGATTTGACTTAAAGCCAGGTAAGATACGGCGGCGTAGCGTATCTCTGATACGCTGCGCCTATCCAAATCTCTGTGGATCTGGCCCTTGGCATCTTATTGAGCGTGAGCAATAATTCTAGCACTAGACCTCCTCTGTAACTCTAAACAGGTAACCTGTAAAAAAAAAAAAAATTAAAGCTTTACTTTTTTAGTCCAAGTACATTTTGGAGATTTTGGCCACAATTTTAAAGCGTGACATGTTCGGTGTCTATTTACTCGGTGTAACATCATCTTTCATATTTTAGAAAAAAAATGGGGTATATATTGTGTCTTTTTTTTTTTTTAACAGTTTTTCTTTAATTGAAGTGTATTTTTCCCCCAAAAATTGCATTTTAAAAAAACGTTACCGTGGGAAATAAAATGCGACGATTCTCATTTTATTCCCTGGGGTGTCTGCTTAAAAAAAATTATATTGGGCCAGATCCAGAGAGAATTGGATCCGCGCAGCATATCAGAGATACGCTACGCCGCCGTACCTTACCTGGCAGAATTTCGAATCCTCAACGGTTTTGCGCCGTAAGTTATGGCGGCGTAGTGTATTTCTGGCTGGTGGAATTCAAATCGGCGATCAAGGGGGTGGGTTTCATTTAAATGAAGCGCGTCCCCGCGCCGAATGAACTGCGCATGCGTCGTCCAGAAATTTCCCGCCGTGCTTTGCGTGAAATGACGTCGCAACGACATCATTTTTTGAACTTAGACGTGAGTTACGTCCATCCCTATTCACGGACGACTTCCGCAAAAAAAAAATATTCAAATTTAGACGCGGGAACGACGGCCATACTTAACATGGCAAGTCTATCTATACGCCGCAAAATACCAGCTTTAACTATACGCCGGAAAAAGCTGACTACAGACGACGTTAGAAAATGCGACGGCCGCGCGTACGTTCGTGGATCGTTGTAAATCGCTAATTTGCATACCTGACGCGGAAAACAACGCAAACTCCACCCAGCGGGCGCCGAAGTATTGCATCTAAGATACGAAGCCGTACGCCTGTTGGATCTTAGCCAAATGCCGTCGTATCTTGGTTTGAGGATTCAAACTAAAGATACAACGTGGGAAATTTGAAAGTACGCCGCGTACTTGCTCTGTGAATCTGGCCTATTATAATTAATTGAATTAATTAATATGTAATTTTTCTAGCACAAAATAATAATTTAAACTCCACCTCTGAGCTAGAGTGGTATTGGTGCCACAAAATCTTCTCTTGTACGGCTGACATTTCTTTATAACAAAAAAAAAATAAAAAATAAAAAAATAAACCATTTAAACTGAATATTATAATATATAATTATCTTTTTTTTTTTTACAGATAAAAAATAATTTCAGTTTTGCTCTTGGGAGATGATAAAGTGAAATGATTTCCTCTACAAGTCATTATCACACTCTGTGTATATGTGACCTCCACTATTATCAGCAATGAGTTCATCTATGCAGGAAATGTAATCGTCTGATCAGGATAACATTAAAGCCCAACTACAGAGAGATATAAGAGACACAAATTAATGAGCTCTGCAATCATTAATACACCAATAAATGTAGTTTTATGCAAAATAAAATATTTTTTAATACAAAATAAAATATTTTTTAATGCAAAAAAATATATTTTCTAATGCAAAAAATATATATTTTTTAATGCAAAAATATATATTTTTTAATGCAAAAATATATATTTTAATGCAATCATTAATGCACCAATAAATGTAGTCCTGGAATTTTTTTTAATGCAAATAAAATATTTTTTTTATGCAAAATAAAATATTTTTTAATACAAAATAAAATATTTTTTAATGCAAAAAAATATATTTTCTAATGCAAAAAATATATATTTTTTAATGCAAAAAAATATATTTTTAATGTAAAAATATATATTTTAATGCAATCATTAATGCACCAATAAATGTAGTCCTGAAATGTTTTTTAATGCAAAGAAAATATTTTTTTTATGCAAAATAAAATATTTTTTAATACAAAATAAAATATTTTTTAATGCAAAAAAATATATTTTTTAATGCAAAAAAATATATTTTTTAATGCAAAAAATATATATTTTTTAATGCAAAAAATATATATTTTAATGCAATCATTAATGCACCAATAAATGTAGTCCTGAAATTCAATCAGTGTAAGTACTGGAGCTTCACCGGGTGTGCCAGATGCGCCTGGGCACACCCTAATGACCCCTGATATTTTTTTAAAGCTCCCTAGTGGCATTCCCGAACAAAATCGTAAAAAATAAAAAATAAAATAAAAAATCATAATAAAAAAATAATAAAAATGAAAAAATACTAACACCGTCCACTACTCACATCGTAGACTGCCCTACTGACACCATTCAACCTAATGGCCCCATGTGTTGCATATTGTAAAAATATGTGTTGTATAAATTGTAAAAATATAATAAAAAAATGTAATCATAAAAATGAAAAAATACTGACACCGTCCACTGTACTACTCACATCGTCCACTGCCCTACTGACACCAATCACCCCAATGACCCCATGTGGTGCATGTTCCCACTGTTTAGACCTCTGATATTTCATCAAAGCTCCCTAAAGGGGTTCCTAAAAAAAAAAAAATTGTAAAAATATAATACAAACAAATTAAATGATAAAATGAAAAAAAAAACTGACACTGTTTAGACCCCTGATATTTCATCCAAGCTCCCTAATGGGGTTCCTAAATTTAAAAAATAAAAATAAAATAAAAATGAAAAAATACTGACACCGTCCACTGCCCTACTGACACCGTAGACTGTCCTACTGACACCAATCACCCTACTGACCCCATGTGGTGCATATTGCCACCGTTTAGACCCCTGATATTTAATTAAAACCCCCTAATGGGGTTCCCAATAAAAGTTGTAAAAAAATATATAATAAAATTGTAAAAAATGAATAAAATAATAAAGATGAAAAAATACTGACACCGTAGACTGCCCTACTGATACCAATCACTCTAATGACCCCATGTGGTGCATATTGCCACTGTTTAGACCCCTGATATTTCATCAAAGCTCCCTAATGGGGTTCCTAATTTTTTTCAAAAAAATGTAATAAAATTTGAAAAAAATAATAAAAAAAATCAAATACTGACACCGTCCACTGCCCTACTGACACATAATAAAAATTCCATCCCCTATTTTTTAGACGCTATGGCCCAGATTCACAACCGAGATACGATGGCGTATCACCAGATACGCCGTCGTATCTCTGAGTTGCGCCGTCGTCTCTATGCGCCTGATTCTTAGAATCAGTTACGCGTAGATATCCATTAGATCCGACAGGCGTAAGTCTCTTACGCCGTCGGATCTTAACTGCATTTTTTTTGGACCGCTAGGTGGCGCTTCTGTCGAATTCCGCGTCGAGTATGCAAATTAGCTAGATATGCGAATTCCCGAACGTACGCGCGGCCGACGCAGTAAAGTTACGACGTTTACGTTAGGCTTTTCCCGGCGTAAAGTTGCCCCTGCTATATGAGGCGCAACCAATGTTAAGTATGGCCGTCGTTCCCGCGTCGAAATTTGAAAAAGTTACGTCGTTTGCGTAAGTCGTCCGTGAATGGGGCTGGACGTCATTTACGTTCACGTCGAAACCAATGACGTCCTTGCGACGTCATTTGGAGCAATGCACACTGGGAAAAAACGTCAATCACGACAGGTCACGGTAGTTTTGCATAAAACACGCCCCCCTGATCCAAATTTGAATTAGGCGGGCTTACGCCGGCCGATTTACGATACGCCGCCGCAACTTACAGAGCAAGTGCTTTGAGAATACAGCACTTGCCCGTGTAAGTTGCGGAGGCGGAACGTAAATCAGATACGTTACGCCCGCACAATTTTACGCGGCTCTACGTGAATCTGCCCCAGTAACTTTTGCACAAACCAATCAATAAACGCTTATTGCTAAATTTTTTGTTTTTCTTACCAAAAATATGTAGAAGAATACGTATCGGCCTAAACTTTTTTATATATTTTTGGGGGATATTTATTATAGCGAAAAGTAAAAAATATTGTATTTTTTTTCAAAATTGTCGCTCTATTTTTTGTTTATAGCGCAAAGCTCTATTTGTGGTAAAAAAAAAGGACGTCAATTTTGTTTAGGAGCAACACCGCACGACCGCGCAATTGTCAGTTAAAGCGACGCAGTGCAGAATCGCAAAAAAATGGCCCGTCGTTAGGTAGCCAAAGTCTACGGGGCTGAAGTGGTTAAGATCTGTAACTGATATTCCTGATTTGGAAGGTTACAACAGACATAAAAAAAATTATGATAATGCACAATTTTTTTTTTTTTTTTTTTAAAGAATTGTGTTAAATTGAAATGCAATATACCAGAGTGTTATGTTCACCACCAAGTTCTTCATAAACCACCAAAAATGCGAAACTTCCTCATCATAGATTGGATCATCCCGAGAATACTTTATTAGAACAGAAGCCATCTATTTAGGAAAATATGAGATTGGTGAAGTCATGGATTGTGGCCTTCAGACTTCTCCCTGCCAAATAGAGGATATGGAAAATAGATTAAAATGAATGAAAATAAAGAAAAAATAGAGCTTTCTATGATGAACCGGTTGGCTGGTCTTTGTTTCGTCTTTGTAGTATTGTATTGTAGAGGGTTTCTTCATATGAGTGGCAGAACGATCATCATAGAAGACTAGACTTCCTTATCTTAGTGTTCAGATGGATCTCCTACTCAGTGGTGGCCTCGTAGTTTGTTGGCTGATGTCATTCAGCAGAACCACCATCAACCCCAATATTTTTTAACTATTTGTCCTACTGGCATCTATTGTAAGAGGAGACATTATTGTCCTAAATGACCACCAGGGAATGGGCAGTCTTCTTCTCACTGACCACCAATGTAATGGGGCCTTCTTCTCACTGACCACCAATGTAATGGGGCCTTCTTCTCACTGACCACCATGATAATGGGGCCTTCTTCTCACTGACCACCATTATAATGGGGCCTTCTTATCACTGGCCACCATTGTAATGGGGCATTCTTTTTCCCACTGACCATCATTGTAATGGGGCATTCTTCTTTTCACTGACCACCATTGTAATGCGACCTTCTACTTCTCACTGACCACCAATGTAATGGGACATTCTTCCTCCAACTGACCACCATTGTAATGGGGCATTCTTCTCACTGACCACCAATGTAATGGTACCTTCTTCCCTCTGTCGGGCCATTGCAATAGTGCTTTCCTCTTCCCACTTGCCACCATGGTAATCAAACATTCTTCCTCCCACTTACCACCATTGTAATGGGGCATTCTTCCTCCCACTGACCACTATTATCTTCCTCCCACTCACCACCATTGTATGGGTGCCTTCTTTCTCCCACTAACCACCTTTACAATGGGGCATTTTTCTTCCCACTGACCACCATTGTAATGGGGCCTTCTTCCCACTGACCACTATTGTAATGGGGCCGCCTTCTTCCCACAGACCACCATTTCAATGGGGCATTCTTCCTCCTGCTGACCACCATTGTAATGGGGCATTCTTCTTCTTCTTCTTCTTCTTCTTCTTCTTCTTCTTCTTCTTCTTCTTCTTCTTCTTCTCCATTGTAATTGGGCCTTCTTCTTCTTCTTCTCCATTGTAATTGGGCCTTCTTCTTCTTCTCCATTGTAATTGGGCCTTCTTCTTCTTCTCCATTGTAATTGGGCCTTCTTCTTCTTCTCCATTGTAATTGGGCCTTCTTCTTCTTCTTTATTGTAATTGGGCCTTCTTCTTCTCCTTCTTCTTCTTCATTGTAAGTGGGCCTTCTTCTTCTTCTTCTTCTTCTTCTTCTTCTTCTTCTTCTTCTTCTTCTTCTTCTTCTTCTTCTTCATTGTAATTGGGCCTTCTTCTTCTTCTTCATTGTAATTGGGCCTTCTTCTTCTTCTTCTTCTTCTTCTTCTTCTTCTTCTTCTTCTTCTTCTTCTTCTTATTATTATTATTATTATTATTATTATTATTATTATTATTCTTCTTCTTCTTCTTCTTCTTCATTGTAATTGGGCCTTCTTCTTCTTCTCCATTGTAATTGGGCCTTCTTCTTCTTCTCCATTGTAATTGGGCCTTCTTCTTCTTCTCCATTGTAATTGGGCCTTCTTCTTCTTCTTCTTCTTCTTCTTCTTCTTCTTCTTCTTCTTCTTCTTCTTCTTCTTCTTCTTTATTGTAATTGGGCCTTCTTCTTCTCCTTCTTTATTGTAATTGGGCCTTCTTCTTCTTCTTCTCCTTCTTCTTCTTCATTGTAATTGGGCCTTCTTCTTCTTCTTCTTTATTGTAATTGGGCCTTCTTCTTCTTCTCCTTTTTCTTCTTCATTGTAATTGGGCCTTCTTCTTCTTCTTCTTCTTCTTCTTCTTCTTCTTCTTCTTCTTCTTCTTCTTCTTCTTCTTCTTCTTCATTATAATTGGGCCTTCTTCTTCTTCTTCTTCTTCTTCTTCTTCTTCTTCTTCTTCTTCTTCTTCTTCTTCTTCATTGTAATTGGGCCTTCTTCTTCTTCTTCTTTTTCTTCTTCTTCTTCTTCTTCTTCTTCTTCTTCATTGTAATTGGGCCTTCTTCTTCTTCTTCTTCTTCTTCTTCTTCTTCTTCTTCTTCATTGTAATTGGGCCTTCTTCTTCTTCTTCTTCTTCTTCTTCTTCTTCTTCTTCTTCTTCTTCTTCTTCTTCATTGTAATTGGGCCTTCTTCTTCCGACTGACCACCCTTGTGATGGGAATTTATTTCTTTCATTGACCATCATTGTCATGGGGCATTCTTTACTCCACTGACCACAATTGTAGGGAGGAAAAATCTCTCCCCACCAATGTAGGAAGGCATTCTTCCTCCCACTGACCACCATTGTAATGGGGCCTTCTTCTGAGGCACTGGTCCAAACCATTTGGCAGAGGGGGGTTATGGTGCAGGGTTGTTTTTCAGGGGTTGGGCTTGGCCCCTTAGTTCCAGTGAAGGGAACTCTTAAGGCGTCAGAATACCAAGACATGTTGGACCATTTCATGCTCCCATCTTTGTGGGAGGAGTTTGGGGACGGCCCCTTCCTGTTCCAACATGATTGCGCACCAGTGCACAAAGCAAGGTCCATAAAGACATGGATGAGCAAGTTTGGGGTGAAGGAACTTGACTGGCCTGCACAGAGTCCTGACCTCAACCCGATAGAACAACTTTGGTAGGAATAAGAGTGGAGACTGCAAGCCAGGCCTTCTCGTCCAACATCAGTGCCTGACCTCACAAATTTTCTTCTGGAAGAATGGTCAAAAATTCCCATAGACACCCTCTTAAACCTTGTGGACGGCCTTCCCAGAAGAGGTGAAGCTGTTATAGCTACAAAGGGCGGAGCCAACTCAATATTGAACCCTAGGGACTAAGACTGGGATGCCATTAAAGTTCATGTGCGTGTAAAGGCAGGCGTCCCAATACTTTTGGTAATATAGGGTATATGCAGCGGCTGGCCATTAAAGAGGAAGTAAAGTCTTCTTTACAGTGCATTTTATGCATCAATGACCTCTGCCCATGAAAGGGTTAAACAGTGGTTGCCTTGGGTATGATAGAAAATAAAGTATCTGTTATTATTTCCAGTACCCTACATATAAAATATATACGAGTGATCCCAGTAAATGCCCCAAAAAATGTTTTAATAATCTGAAATATGGTTTTAAAAATCCTTTTAAAATCTTTAAGAAAAGAGAATATTTACAGCTCTAAATATTTCTTGTTATTTTTGCTATGAGTCACATTTTATTTGTTTAAAAAAAAAATAATCTCTATTTTGATAGGTTTTTATGTTCTGTGGTATGACATGGGTTCTATATTTAAGCCCTAATTCATTTTACCTTAAAACCACAAAAGCGCAGTCTGCCTAGAGTGACATTTTTGTAATATTTGGGCAGCTACTGCTTTCCTGTGTTGCTGGCCACAAGTCTGGCATCTACTAAACAAGCTGATATTTTTTATTTCTTTTGCACAACTCTTAAAAACAAGCATTTTCTGTAATACTTTCAAGGCTT
The DNA here is from genome assembly GCF_905171775.1 of Rana temporaria. Classification (NCBI taxonomy): domain Eukaryota; kingdom Metazoa; phylum Chordata; class Amphibia; order Anura; family Ranidae; genus Rana; species Rana temporaria. Next base: position 5,755,035 of record NC_053497.1, read on the forward strand.
CGGCAAAAAAAAAAAAAAAAAAAAAAGATAAATAAATAAATAAAGTTATATATATTGCTTTTCAAAGAACAGGAAATCATGTATTATTTTTTTTTAAATATATTATTATTATTATTATTATTATTATTATTATTATTATTATTATTATTATTATTACTATTGTTGTTATTAATTATTTTATTATTATTATTATTATTATTATTATTATTATTATTATTATTATGATTATCAACAATAATAAGACACTCTAAACAATAATAGCAATTATTCAGTATTTAATTAATTTATGTATTTATTTATTTAGGCAGCTACTGCTTTCCTGTGTTGCTGGCCACAAGTCTGAGGTCCCGTACACACGACAGAGGAACTCGACGTGCTTGGCACGTCGAGTTCCTCGTCGAGTTTTGGGATGAAGCCGCCGAGGAGCTCGGCGGGCCGCCTTCTCCCATAGAACAACGAGAAAATAGAGAACATGTTCTCTATTTTCTCGTCGAGTTCCTCGGCGGCTCCATCGAGCCAAAACTGTACAGACGACAGAGTTTCTCGGCAGAATCCGGGTTTTGACCGAGTTTCTCGGTGAATTCTGCCGAGAAACTCTGTCATGTGTACGGGGCCTCACATCTACTAAACAAGCTGATATTTTTTTATTTTTTTGCATAACTCTTAAAAACAAGCATTTTCTGTAATACTTTTAAGGCTTCGGCAAAAAAAAAAAAGAAGAAAGATAAATAAATAAATAAATAAAGTTATATATATTGCTTTTCAAAGAACAGGAAATCATGTATTAATTTTTTAATAATATATTATTATTATTATTATTATTATTATTATTATTATTATTATTATTATTATTATTATTATTATTATTATTATTATCAACAATAATAAGACACTCTAAACAATAATAGCAATAATTCAGTATTTAATGTATTTATTTGGGCAGCTACTGCCTTCCTGTGTTGCTGGTCACAAGTCTGGCATCTACTAAAGAAGCTGATTTTTTTATTTTTTTTTGCACAACTCTTAAAAACAAGCATTTTCTGCAATACTTTTAAGGCTTCAGCAAAAATAAAAATAATTGATAAAGAAAGAAAGAAAGTTGTATTGCTTTTCAAAGAACAGAAAATCACATATTACATTTTAAGTAGTTCATTAATATTCAAATTTTTATTATTATTACTATTATTGTTATTATTATTATTATTATTATTATTATTATTATTATTATTATTATTATTATTGTTATTATTATTATTATTATTATTATTATTATAATGATTATTATTATTATTATTATTATTATTATTATTATTGTTATTGTTATTATTATTATTATTATTATTATTATTATTATTATTACTATTATTATTGTTATTATTATTATTATTATTATTATTATTATTATTGTTATTATTAATATATTATTATTATCAACAATAATAAGACACTAATAAATAATAACAATAATTCAGTATTTTCATATATATATTTTTTTATAATTCTTTATTAACATCAGACAAGCAGGCTCATACATAAAAAAAAAAAAAAAAAGCAAGAAGATATAAGTAATTGGAATACAATCAATAAATTAACATTTCGCTTAGCCTGTATATTCACAATATACACACTATATTGTCAAAAGTATTGGGACGCCTGCCATTACACACGCATGCACTTTAATGGCATCCCAGTCTTAAGCTGGCCATACATTGTTCAATTTCCTTTAGATTTTCCTTCAACTATGTAGTACAAGAGCCGGCCTGACTATATACAAATTAAAAGTGTTTAGGTATGACCTTTATAGTATATGGTTTTGGTAAATCTAAAGGAAAGTAGGGTTCAATATTAAGTTGGCCCCGCCCTTTGAAGCTATAACAGCTTCAACTCTTCTGGGAAGGCCGTCCACAAGGTATAGGAGGGTGTCTATGGGAATGTTTGACCGTTCTTCCAGAAGCCCATTTGTGAGGTCAGGCACTGATATTGGACGGAAAGGCCTGGCTCACAGTCTCCGCTCGAATACATCCCAAAGATGTTCTATCGGGTTGAGGCCAGTCACGTTCCTTCACCCTAAACTCGCTCATCCATGGTGGGTTATGGGACAATGGTGGTGTTCTGCTGGGTAGACTTTGCCAGGGTAAGAGTGGCATGATCAGAGAGGTGTGTGTACATGATGGCCATGGGACAATGGTGGTGGTCTACTGGGTAGACTTGACAAGGGTAAGAGTGGCATAATCAGAGAGGTGTGTGAACAATGGTGGCCATGGGACAATGCTGGTGTTCTACTGGGTAGACTTGACAAGGGTAAGAGTGGCATGATCAGAGAGGTGTGTGAACAATGGTGGCCATGGGACAATGCTGGTGTTCTACTGGGTAGACTTGGCCAGGGTAAGAGTGGCATCATCAGAGAGGTGTGTGAACAATGGTGGCCATGGGACAATGGTGGTGTTCTACTGGTTAGACTTGGCCAGGGTAAAGTGGCATCATCATAGAGGTGTGTGAACAATGGTGGCCATGGGACAATGGTGGTCTACTAGGTAGACTTAGCCAGGGTAAGAGTGGCATCATCAGAGAGGTGTGTGAATAATGGTGGCCATGGGACAATGGTGGTGTTCTACTGGGTAGACTTAGCCAGGGTAAGAGTGGCATCATCAGAGAGGTGTGTGAATAATGGTGGCCATGGGACAATGGTGGTGTTCTACTGGTTAGACTTGGCCAGGGTGAGAGAGGCATCATCAGAGAGGTGTGTGAACAGTGGTGGCCATTTAACAATGCTGGTGTTCTACTGGGTAGACTTGACCAGGGCAAGAAGGGCATGATTAGAGAGGTGTGTGTACATTATGGATTTGGGACAATGGTGGTGTTCTACTGGGTAGACTTGACCAAGGTAAAAGTGGCATGATCAGAGAGGTGTGTGTGTACACACGCTCATCCATGGTGGGTTATGGGACAATGGTGGTGTTCTACTGGGTAGACTTGGCCAGGGTAAGTGTGGCATGATCAGAGAGGTGTGTGTACATGGTGGCCATGGGACAATGGTGGTTTTCAATTGTGTAGACTTGGCCAGGGTAAGAGTGGCATGATCAGAGAGGGGTGTGAACAATGGTGGCCATGGAACAATGATGGTGTTCTACTGGGTAGACTTGACCAGGGTAAGAGTGGCATGATCAGAGAGGTGTGTGTACACGATGGCCATGGGACAATGGTGGTGTTCTTCTGGTAGACTTGGCCAGGGTAAGAAGGGCATGATCAGAGAGGTGTGTGTACAGGGTGGCCATGGGACAATGGTGTTGTTCAACTGTGTAGACTTGGCCAGAGTAAGAGTGCCATCATCAGAGAGGTGTGTGTGAACAATGGTGGCCATGGGACAATGATGGTGTTCTACTGGGTAGACTTGACCAGGGTAAAAGTGGCATGATGGGAAAGGACAGAGATGGTGGTGGGCAAAGGTGGCAATACATTCTTGGAAGGTGAGGATGTTGAGAGCCATGCCAGGTGAGAGTAAGGCTATCACAGAGGCTTGGCTGATCCAGGTGATGAGTTGTTGGTAAGGATGACCGTAGCTCGTAGCTTTGGTAGATGAGGTCTTCACCAAAGGTTCATAATGTCTTACTTTACTCCAGTGCAGTTTGCCAACTTTCTCTGTGATTTCCATGCAGTCACTTCAATACACTTCCATTATGTCTGCTCTGTGCCCTTCATTTTATTGTGAGGGGGTTGGCTTATCCAAAACCCCCTTATTGGCCCTTTTAAACCCAATGACCATAGATGGTTCAAAACCCATGTAGTACATCGTGCTGTAAAAAAAAAAAAAAGAATCCCAGATGAATCCGTACATAAATTGTCCAGGACTGTGAATTTCAAATCTGTAGGATTGACCTCAACCTCATGGTGGTGGTGAACCTCAACCACATCCCTGGTCACTTGTAGGCAGGGACAAGTTACTTTCTCTACTGTAGGTGGCGCTCTTCCGAAGTGGCATTGAAGTTGGAGAGGAAGTCAATAGGGTCCCTCTATATTTTCCTGGGTCACTGGGGAAGATATCCAATTGGATGCTGCCACCCCATGTGACCAGTGGTGGTGCGTCCATAGAGGGCGCAGGAGCGCCGCCCCCTCTCTCCTGCACCAGCCAATCAACAATAGATAGATTCATGCAGTACAATGCACCCCCTCTCCCCCACTGTAGTGTCCCCTGCAATCTATTGTGAACTGTCTTGCGTTATTTCAATACAATTTCTTCCATAGCACTTGGACTGTGTGTGTTATTGCCGCCACACCGCGTGGCACCCCACCTACACACCATGCAGAAAATAAAATAATATTTGCACTTATTCTAATTGTGTCGTTACCGACTACTTATATATGCTCACAAGAAAGAGGAAAAATATCATGCGCCTTCTAAATTTAAACATCGTCAACAGATTTCCACCAAAATACACCACTTTTCAGTATGTATTGTTGTGCTGGTTCTCCATCTGTTGGCTCCTTTCTTTTGGCATCTTATGGTAATTAGGTTCTCAAAGAAAAAATAAATTAGCACTTTAACCTCGCAATTTATGATCTGCTAAAACCAAACAACACATCCAGAAAAAAACATGTCGTGTCGTAAAGGGAAGTGCAATGGATTATCTCATTTCTAACTAAAAGCGGAGACTCGAGACGATGGAGTTCGTAAACTGGAGGTGTGCAAAATAACGTAAAGGTAAAATCTGTCATGAAGGACCACATCACGCCCCCCCCTCCCACTGTAGTGTCCCATGCCCCCCCACCCCCAGTAGTGTCCTGTACCCCCAAAACAGTATCTTCTGCCCCCCTTCACATCACCCCCTCTCCCCCACTGTAGTGTCCCCCCCATAGTTTGCTGTAGCCCCCAAAACAGTGTCTTATGCCCCCCTTCACATCACCCTCCACTGTAGTGTCCCCGGCCACTCCCCCCATAGTGTCCTGTACCCCCAAAGCAGTGTCTTCTGCCCCTTCACATCACCACTTCTCCCCCACTATAGTGTCCCCTGCCTCCCGTAGTGTCCTGTACCCCCCAAAACAGTGTTTCTACCCCCTCTTTCTCACTGTAGTATCCCCTGCCCCCCCAGTAATGTCCTATACCCCCAACACAGTATCTAATCATCCCCTCTCTCCCACTGTGGTGTCCCCTGCTCCTTCCCCCCCAGTAGTGTCCTGTACCCCCAAGACAGTGTCTTGTGCCCCCTTTCACACCACCCCCTCTCCCCCTCTGTAGTGTCCCCTGCCCCCTTTCCCCCACCCAGTAGTGTCCTGTACCCCAAAAATAGTGTCTTGTGCCCCCTTTCACATCACCCCCTCTCCCCCACTGTAGTGTCCCCTGCCTCTCCCCCCACCCAGTAGTGTCCTGTACCCCCAAAATAGTGTCTTGTGCCCCCTTTCACAACACCCCCTCTCCCCCACTGTAGTGTCCCCTGCCCCATTTTCCCCACCCAGTAGTGTCCTGTACACCCAAAATAGTGTCTTGTGCCCCCTTTCACATCACCCCCTCTCCCCCACTGTAGTTTCCCCTGCCCCCTTTCCCCCACCCAGTAGTGTTCAGTACCCCCAAAACAGTGTATTGTGCCCCTTTTCACACCACCCCTCTCCCCCACTGTAGTGTCCCCTGCCTCTCCCCCCCACCCAGTAGTGTACTGTACCCCCCAAAACAGTGTCTTCTGCCCCCTCTCTCCCACTGTTGTGTCCGCTGCCCCCCTCCATAGTGTCCTGTACTCCCAAGAACAGTGTCTTCTGCCCCCCATCACATCACCCCCTCTCCCCCACTGTAGTGTCCCCTGCCCCTCCCCCCCAGTAATGTCCTGTACCCCCCAAAACAGTTACTTATCACCCCCTCTCTCCCACTGTAGTGTCCCCGAACCCCCCCAGTAGTGTCCTGTACCCTCCAAAACAGTGACTTCTGCCCCCTTCAGATCACCCCCTCTCCCCCACTGTAGTGCCGCCTGCCCCTTCCCCCCAGTAGTGTCCTGTACCCCCCAAAACAGTGTCTTATAACCCCCTCTTTCCCACTGTAGTGTGCCCTGCCCCTTCCCCCCCAGTAGTGTCCTGTACCCCCCAAAACAACAATGGGGCCCAATCACACCAACAATGGGGCACAATTCCTCCCACTGACACCAATAAGAGGACGCTATTCCTCCCACTGACACCAAAGATGAGGCATTCTTTATTCCCACTGATGTTGGGACCTTTTCTGCTCCCAATGCCCACAGTCTGGCCCCCCTTAAGTCTGAAGGACAGTAAACTGGCCCTTTGTTTAGAACGTTTGGTGACCCCTGCTGTAGATGAACAAATTAAGCAGTTGAGGATGGTGTTGTGGGTAAGAATGACCAGGGGAAGGTGGTGTTGCAGGTAAAGGTAGTCCGTTGGGTGTTGTTGTGGGAAGGGGTGGCCAAATGGGGGAGGGGGGGTTGGTGTTGTGATGTGATGTTGTAGTTAAGGGTATTCACAAAGCTTAGGCTGTTGAAGGTGTTGTTGTGGGTAAAGGTGGCCAGCTGGGTATTGTTGTGGGTAGTGGTGGCCAGGTGGAGGTGGTGTTGTAGGTAAGTTAGGCTACAGAGCCTTGGAAAACAAGTTTGGAATTCTCATGGGAGGCCAGATACAGGTAGTAGTGTGGATAAGGGTAGTAAGATGGGGATAATGTGTGATCAGATACATGTGATGTTGTTGTTAAGGGTATCCACAAAGCTTAGGCTGTTAAAAGTGTTGTTGTGGGCGAAGGTGGCCAGTTGGGTGTTGTGGGTAAGAGTGGCCAGGTGGAGGTGGTGTTGTGGGCAAAAGTGGCCAGTTGGGTGTTGTTGTGGGTAGGGGTGGCCAGGTGGAGGTGGTGTTGTGGGTAAGGGAGGCTACAGAGCCTTGGCAAACAAGGTTGGTGTTCTCATGGGAGGTCAGATAAAGGAGGTATTGTGGATTGAGGTTGGTAAGATGGGGATAATAGGTGATCAGATACATGTGATGATGTGTTTAAGGGTATCCACAAAGCTTAGGCTGTTGAAGGTGTTGTTGTGGGTAAAGGTGGCCAGTTGGGTGTTGTTCTGGGTAGGGGTGGCCAAGTGGAGGTGGTGTTGTGGGTAAGGAAGGCTACAGAGCCTTGGCAAGCAAGGTTGGTGTTCTCATGGGAGGCCAGATACAGGGGGTATTGTGGATAAGGTTGGAAATATGGGGGAAATGGGTGATCAGATACATGTGATGTTGTGGTTAAGGGTATCCACAAAGCTTAGGCTGTTAAAGGTGGTGTTGGTGGCGAAGGTGACCAGTTGAGTGGTGTTGTGGGTAGGGGTGGCTAGGTCGAGGTGGTGTTGTGCATAAGGGAGGCTACAGAGCAGAGGTCTCAAACTGGCGCCCCTCCAGCCATTGCATAACTACAAGTCCCATCATGCCTCTGCCTTAAGGAGTCATGCTTGTAACTGTCAGCCTTGCAATGCCTCATGGGACTGTAGTGTCCCAACAGCTGGAGGGCCACCAGTTTGAGACCCCTGCTACAGAGCCTTGGCAAACAAGGTTGGGGTTCTCATGGGAGGCCAGATACAGGTGGTATTGTGGATAAGGTTGGTAAGATGGGGATAATAGGCGATCAGATACATGTGATGTTGTGGTTTAGGGTATCCACAAAGCTTAGTCTGTTTAAGGTGTTGTTGTGGATGAATGTGGCCAGATGGGTGTTGCTGTGGGTAAGAGTGGCCAGGTGGAGGTGTTGTTGTGGGTAAGTGAAGCTACAGCTTCGTAGCAAACAAGGTTGGTGTTCTCATGGGAGGCCAGATACAGGTAGTAGTGTGGATAAGGGTGGTAAGATGGTGATAATGTGAGATCAGATACATGTGATGTTGTGGTTAAGGGTTTTCAAAAAGCTTAGGCTGTTGAAGGTGTTGTTGTGGGTAAAGGTGACCAGTTGGGTGTTGTTGTGGGTAGGGGTGGCCAGGTGGAGGTGGTGTTGTGGGAAAAGGTGGCCAGTTGGGTGTTATTGTGGGTAGGGTGGCCAGGTGGAGGTGGTGTTGTGGGTAAGTGAAGCTACAGATTCATAGCAAACAAGGTTAGTGTTCTCATGGGAAGCCAGATACAGGTAGTAGTGTGGATAAGGGTGGTAAGATGGGGATAATGTATGATCAGATGCTGGTGTGGTTAAGGGTATCCACAAAGCTTAGGCTGTTGAAGGTGTTGTTGTGGGTAAAGGTGGCCAGTTGGGTGTTGTTCTAGGTAGGGGTGGCCAGGTGGAGGTGGTGTTGTGGGCAAAGGTGGCCAGTTGGGTGTTGTTGTGGGTAGGGGTGGCCAGATGGAGGTTGTGTTGTGGGTAAGGGAGGCTACAGAGCCTTGACAAACAAGGTTGGTGTTCTCATGGGAGGCCAGATACAGTTGGTATTGTGGATAAGGGTAGTAAGATGGGGATAATGGGTGTTTAAGGGTATCCACAAAGCTTAGGCTGTTAAAGGTGTTGTTGTGGGTAAAGGTGGCCAGTTGGGTATTGTTCTGGGTAGTGGTGGCCAGGTGGAGGTGGTGTTGTGGGTAAGGGAGACTACAGAGCTGTGGTAAACAAGGTTGGTGTTCCCATGGGAGGCCAGATACAGGAGGTATTGTGTATAAGATTGGAAATATGGGGATAATGGGTGATCAGATACATGTGATGATGTGTTTAAGGGTATCCACAAATCTTAGACTGTTGAAGGTGTTGTTGTGGGCAAAGGTGACCAGTTGGGTGGTGGTGTGGGTAGGGGTGGCCAGATGGAGGTGGTGTTGTGGGTAAAGGAGGCTACAGAGCCTTGGCAAACAAGGTTGGTGTTCTCATGGAAGGCCAGATACAGTTGGTATTGTGGATAAGGGTAGTAAGATGGGGATAATGGGTGATTAGATACATGTGATGATGTGTTTAAGGGTATCCACAAAGCTTAGGCTGTTGAAGGTGTTGTTGTGGGTGAAGGTGACCAGTCGGGTGTTGTTGTGGGCAGGGGTGGCCAGATGGAGATGGTGTTGTGGGTAAGGGGGTTGGTGTTCTCAGGTAGGTTGTTGAAGGTAAAGGTGGCCAGTTGGGTGTTGTTGTGGGTAGAGGTGGCCAGGTGGATGTGGTGTTGTGGGTAAGGGAGGCTACAGAGCCGTGGTAAACAAGGTTGGTGTTCCCATGGTAGGTCACATACAGGAGGTATTGTGGATAAGGCTGGTAAGATGGGGATAATGGGTGATCAGATGCTGGTGTTGTGGTTAGGCTGGACCCCTTATAACCCTGTTATGTCGGCCCTACGTCTAGGCTTCCCTTTCCTGACTCCGGGCCCAACTTGAAAGATTTATGTTATGGAGACACAACGTGCAGCAAAATACCTGACCCTTGACACGTACAGCGAGTTTGTTTTCTGCTTATAAAGTGTTTTATAAACCATGTTAATAACGTAATTCCCTACAAAGTGGGGAAGGTTCATTCTACAGAGTCCCGGGTGTGTGGGATTGTAAAACATTAACCCGAGTTGGGTGTCGTAAAATGTTTTTATGGAAAAACGGCTGACATTGCTTACAGTTGTAAAACTGATTTACAATACAGTGTCTCCAAGAATACGTTGCCTGTTGTCATGCATTTTACTGACGTGTCTGCACGCCATTCAGAAAGAAAGAAAGGCAACACCAAACACGCCGCAAAGTATAACAATGTCAGTCAGTGTTCCTTCCATCCCTAAAGTGGAGCTCCAGACTTTTTTTTGTGATGGGTGCAGCTCCAGGCATCATCCAGATATTTTTTTTTTTACTCCTGGCGATTCCCTACAGTATAAAAGCCATCAAAGCGTCTGCTTAGCTGCTTGATTGCTTCCCCCCGGCCCCTCTCTGGTGCTTTTCCGGTCTGTCTCATGCGATCGGGGAGCCAGAAAATGGATCCGCCGCCAGCAACGGTGTACAATAGAGCTGGCCGGGGACCAAATGGTCCCGGTCAGCTCTATGACCCTTGGAGGCCGAAATGACATTCTGGCTCTGGCTGATGTAAACATTGCCAGTTTTATGGCTGGACAGCCTGAGATCGATTTTTTTTTTGTATGGCGCCCCCGGAGTCAATACTTTGTAGAACCCCCTTTCTCTACAAGTCTTTTTGGGGGTGTCTCTACCAGCTTTGCACATCTAGAGAGGGACATTTCTCCCCATTCTTCTTTGTAAAATATCTCAAGCTCTGTCAGATTGGATGGAGAGCGTCTGTGATCAGCAATTTTCAGGTCTTGCCACAGATTCTCAATGGGATTTAGGTCTGGACTGTGACTGGGACATTCTAACACATGAATAGGCTTTGATCTAAACCATTCCATTGTAGCTCTGGCTGTACTTTAGGCTCGTTGTCCTGCTGGAAGGTGAACCTCCCCCCACCTCTCAAGTCTTTTGTAGACTCTAACAGGTTTTCTTCCAAGATTGTCCTGTATTTGTCTCCATCCATCTTCCCATCAACTCTGACCAGCTTCCCTGTCCCTGCTCAAGAAAAGCATCCCACCACATGATGCTGCCACCACCATGTTTCACGGTGGGGATGGTGTGTTCAGGGTGATGTGCAGTGTTAGTTTTCCCCACACATAGAGTTTTGCTTTTAGGCCAAAAAGTTAAATTTTGGTGTCATGTGACCAGAGCACCTTCTTCCACATGTTTGCTGTGTCCCCTCCCCCACATGGCTTCTCACAAACTCCAAACAGGACTTCTTATGTCTTTCTTTCTCCAATGTCTTTCTTCTTGTCACTCTTCCATAAAGGGCAGATTTGTGGAGAGACCACTAATAGTTGTCCTGTGGACAGATTCTTCCCCCTGAGCTATAGAGAAAGATATAGAGAGAGAGATAGAGAAATATATAGATATAGACATATAGAGAGAGAGAGAGAGAGAGAGAGAGAGAGAGAGAGAGCTATAGAGAGAGATATATAGAGAGAGATAGATATACAGAGATAGAGAGAGAGATAGAGAGAGAAAGCTATAGAGAGAAAGAGATATATAGAGATACAGAGAGAGATATAGAGATATATAGGAAGAGATAGATATAGAGGGAGAGAGAGATATATATAGAGAGAGATATATATATATAGAGAGAGAGATTTAGAGAAATAGATATAGAGAGAGATAGATAAAGAGATAGATATAGAGATATAGAGAGATAGATAAAGAGAGATAGAGAGAGAGAGAGAGAGAGAGAGAGAGAGAGAGAGAGAGAGAGATAGAGGGAGAGAAAGAGAGCTAGAGATAGATATAGAGAGATATAGAGAGATATATAGAGAATGTTATAGAGAGAGATATAGAGAAAGATAGAGAGAGAGAAATAGATATATATATATATAGAGAGAGAGCGATGTAGAGATATAGGGAGATAGATACAGAGAGAGATAAAGATAGATATATATAGATAAAGAGATATATAGAGAGAGATAGATAGAGAGATAGATATAGAGAGATATAGAGAGATATACATAGAGAGAGAGATATAGATAGATATAGAGAGAGAGATAGAGAGAGATAGAAGGAGAGATAAAGAGAGAGAGAGATATATATATATAGAGAGAGATAGAGAGTGAGGTAGAGAGAGATATAGAGAAAGATAGAGAGAAAGAGATAGATAGATAGATAGATAGAGAGAGAGAGAGAGAGAGAGAGAGAGAGAGAGAGAGAGGGATAGAGAAATAGATATAGAGAGAGAGAGAGAGATAGAGAGAGATAGAGAGAGAGAGAGAGATAGAGAGAGATAGAGAGAGATATATATATAGAGAGAGAGAGAGAGAGATAGATATATATATATAGAGAGAGAGATATAGAGAGATAGATAGAGATATAGAGAGATAGATAGAGATATGTATCGAGAGATCTATATATATATATATAAAGTTTGGGGGTTCTGAGGGATTTTCTGGCACGTAGGAGAGAAATTGCAGAATTGGGTGACAAGTGGTGAAGGGAAATGAAAGAATCTTTCATATCAGAAACCCAAATGGAGTGACATCACAACGTTGGAAGATCGGTAGTTTAGTGCAAATCATTTCTAGTGATGTATAAATGATGCTTTTAAAGTAGAGCTGTGAAAGAAATGTTCTTCTTCTCCAATGATTGTTTGGATGCGTCTCGCCTGATGAAGCCTCACCCCATCCTACCCTTAAATGATGGAAAACAAGTTGAGATGATTCAGACATCCTCCGTGGTAAATCAACACTAATTGTTTTTCTGCCTCGAACACGCGGCTCCGTTCCGTTCACTCTGATCTCAAGGCCAAAATGATTACGTGGAATTGTTTAGGAGAGCATCCATTCATCGGATACAGATGTGGCCCCACAATGGAGCGTCACGCGGCCCCCGGGGTACATTGTATCTACTTTCCATTCTGATTTACAAGATGTGTTCTTACAGAACAGAACGGCATTACAGGTATTGATCGTATGGACTCTGTAAAGTAGCACGGTGGGGAACGGTCCCTGGTTTTGGGGGGACTGTTGGGCTCCGTGCCAAGCTGACCAAGAGGAGGAAAAGGCTTCTTATTTTCAAAATCTAGTGAAACTAACCTGTATCTGATCACCACAAACCAACAACTCTATTTACAGAAAACACCTCCATTCATCCATCCTTCCACTCCTCCATCCAACCAATTTCTCCTCCATCCTTCCCCTTCCCCCATCCATCCATGTCTCCATCCATCCTTCCCCTTCCCCCATCCATCCATGTCTCCATCCATCCTTCCCCTCCTCCATCCATCCTTCCACTCCTCCATCCATCCATGTCTCCATCCATCCTTCCACTCCTCCATCCATCCATGTCTCCATCCATCCTTCCACTCCTCCATCCATCTATGTCTCCATCCATCCTTCCACTCCTCCATCCATCCATGTCTCCATCCATCCTTCCACTCCTCCATCCATCTATGTCTCCATCCATCCTTCCACTCCTCCATCCATCCATGTCTCCATCCATCCTTCCCCTTCCCCCATCCATCCATGTCTCCATCCATCCTTGCACTCCTCCATCCATCCTTCCCCTTCCCCATCCATCCTTCCACTCCCCCACCCATCCTTCCACTCCTCCATCCATCCATGTCTCCATCCATCCTTCCCCTTCCCCCATCTATCCATGTCTCCATCCATCCTTCCACTCCTCCATCCATCCATGTCTCCATCCGTCCTTCCACTCCTCCATCCATCCATGTCTCCATCCATCCTTCCACTCATCCATCCATCCATGTCTCCATCCATCCTTCCACTCCTCCCTCCATCCACTCCTCCATCCATCCTTCCACTCCTCCATCCATCCATGTCTCCATCCATCCTTCCACTCCTCCATCCATCCATGTCTCCATCCATCCTTCCCCTTCCCCCATCTATCCACGTCTCCATCCATCCTTCCACTCCTCCATCCATCCATGTCTCCATCCATCCTTCCACTCCTCCATCCATCCATGTCTCCATCCATCCTTCCACTCCTCCATCCATCCATGTCTCCATCCATCCATCCACCCCTCATCCATCCATGTCTCCATCCATCCTTCCACTCCTTCATCCATCCTTCCCCTTCCCCCATCCATCCATCCATGTCTCCATCCATCCTTCCCCTTCCCCCATCCATCCATGTCTCCATCCGTCCTTCCACTCCTTCATCCATCCATGTCTCCATCCATCCTTCCACTCCCCCATCCATCCATGTCTCCATCCATCCTTCCACTCCCCCATCCATGTCTCC